>NW_028135745.1:0-277389 GCF_964662115.1 Mustela nivalis | reverse complement strand
TAAGCTACCAGGACACAGCACCCCCCCCCCCCATATTCTCTTTATCAATCCTGCTGAAGACTTTGACCTTCACGTTGACATGCTGCTTTGAGAGCTTTACCTTCCCCAGAACTTTGAAGAAGCCTGAATTGCACCACACTGGTGATAGGAGCAGCTCCCGGCTTGTTTTTGGCCACTTTACCCATGTCTGCTCACTAACCAAGGTCCACAATTCATCAAGGTTGACAGGTGGGCAGAAGCTCTCATTCCTAAGTGGTAAGATCTCATACCAAGTTTCCCCAAGTAACCTGAGTGATGTCTGTTTACCCCAGCCTTCTGGGTGCTTCTGCTGTTTGTCCATGTGGCCATGGCTATGAATCACATGATCCCCAACTTTTCAGGTCTTCCTCAATCTGGATGGCAGCCTAGGCTGCCAAAGGAGGTATTACCTAATATCATATGGAGACTTTTCTGTGTGAAAATATACAGAGCTCCTTTGTTGTTTTCTGTGGTCATATATCTGTGGATATACCTTGGTTTAATTAACAAGCTCCCTATTGATGGACACTGAGTGTTTGCACATATTTTAATATGACAGTCACCACTGTAACAAATAATTTGGTGTATATCTTATACAAAATTTAGCATGTGTGCTAATTTATGTGTAAATTCCTAGTAGTGAAATTGCTGCATCAAGGGCTTTAAAGATTTGTAATTTTGATATCCGTGTCAAATTGCCATCAATGGGGGTGTTCATGACTTACAGGCTAAGCAATGCCTGTTTCTTCATAGTTCCACCCACAGAGATTTTAATCATACTTCTGGTTTTTATCAATGTGAAAGGTGACAAATGGCCTTGCAGTCAAGTTTTGATTTCTCTTATGCTTATGATGAATAAGGTTGTACATCTTTTCTTATAGCTGAGGCATTGATAGTTCCTTTTCTGTGAAATGACTATTCACATCTTTGCCCATCTTTCTTTTGCTGATTTATAACTTAACAGTTTCTAGGAGTTCTTTATATTAGTTTATTATTATATATTAGTTTATTATATTATAATTACATAATACATAAAATATATAATTATATACATTATATATTATATATTAGTTTATTATTATATATTAGCATATAGTTTGCTCTATGTTATATGAGTTGCAGACATATTTTCCCAGGGGTGTTCTTTTTTTTTTTTAAACATACAGTGTTTTTTGCCATGAGGAATCTTGATTTTTATACTGTTGAATTTATCAGTGTTTCCATTTGGCCCTTGCATTATCCTGGCCCAATATTGATAGCACAAAATCATTAATTCTTCTTTCCATGGCCTCTTCTCACTCTGTTCCTACTTCTGGGATTGATGACAATCAATCTTCTTCAAGTCTGTTCTTGGGACTGCATCTTTGTCAGTTTTAGTCCTTGGTAATTAGTCCTTGATAATTTTGCTCAGAGATTTTAGTCATCTAAAAAGTTTCCCATTTTCTTGATCTCAGGCACTCCAGAAAACTGTTCAGCATTTTCTTATAAAACAAAACATATGATTAACATGCAACCCAGCAATTGCAGTCTTGGGGCATTTATCCCAGAGAAATGAAAATTTGTTTATACAAAGACCTGTGCACCACTATTCATAGCAGCTCTGTTTTTAATGGCCCCCAAACTGGAAACTACCCAAATGTTCTTCAGTAGGTAGATGGTTAAGCAAACTCTGTACATACATACCATGGACTACTGCTCAGAAATAAGAAGGAACAAACTACTGAAACACACAACAACTTCGATGAATCTCTCTTGTATTATGTTGGGTGAAAAAAGTCAGTCCCCAAAGGTTACATATTATATTATCCCATTTATAAAACATTTTTGAAATGACAGAATTTTAAAAATGGTGAACAGATTAGTGGTTGCCAGGGATTAGGGATGGGGAGGGAAATGAGAGAGAGATGGATGCTGTTCTAAAAAGCAACACAGATCTTTGGTGATGGAACAGCTCAGGGTCTGACTGCGATGGTGCATACATGAACATACACATGTGAAAAAATTATATAGAACTAAATCTGAGTAGACATCCTCATCTGGGCGGGATACATTCCAAGACCCAAAGTGGATGCCTGCAACTGAACAGTACTGAACCTTATATACACTAGGTTTTTTCCTGTAGATACATACCTGTTATAATGTTTAACCAATAAATTAAGAACAGTAAGATTAATAAAACTAATAATAAAACAGAACAGTTATAACACTATACAGTAATAAAAGTTATGTGAATATGTGCTCTGTCTCAAAATGCCTTACTGTCCTGTACTCACCCTTCTTGTCATGACATGAGATGATAAAATGCCTACGTGATGAGATGAAGTGAGGGGAATCATGTAGGCATTGTTATATACTGTTAGGCTACTATTGACCTTTTGACAATGTGTCAAGAGTATCATCTGCTTCTGGACTGCAGTTGACCACTACTGTAACCAGGCATGCGTGCTCATGAATGCACGCACACACACACAAACACACATGAGTGCAAGTAAAATGAGCATATCTGAATAAGATCAATGGATTGTATCACTGTCAATATCCTGGTTGTGATGTTGTATTGTAGGTTTGCAAGGTGTTGCCTTTCGGGCAAGTTGAGTAAAGGTATACACAAGATCCTATATAGGAGCTCAATAAAACTTTCAACTAAAAAACAAATCCCGGGACGCCTGGGTGGCTCAGTTGGTTAAGCAGCTGCCTTCGGCTCAGGTCATGATCCCAGCGTCCTGGGATCGAGTCCCACATCGGGCTCCTTGCTCGGCAGGGAGCCTGCTTCTCCCTCTGCCTCTGCCTGCCATTCTGTCTGCCTGTGCTCGCTCGCTCGCTCTCCCTTTCTCTGACAAATAAATAAAATCTTAAAAAAAAAAACAAATCCCATTTCTGCAAATAGCTTCATCAAAAGCTACTGCGCGGAGGCAGGTTCAGCTGGAGAAACTGGTGTTGTGCTGTGCTAGGATCAGCAGTTAGAGCTGCTGAGGGAGCTAGTACTGGCAGTGGAATGTGGGGGAACAGAGCAGTGCCTCAAGTTCAACCTAGCACCGTGAGGTGAGCTGAAGATCTGAGAACACTGACTGTCATTTCCAAGGATTCTGTGGGGTAGCACAACTGTGTAGCCCATCATACAGCCTGTTGAAGTATGGGTTGGGGGGGGTGGGGAGAAGACTGGTTTAAGTTCTAGTACCTCAGAAATCAGTGAAGGTTTGACATCAGTGATAAGAGGCAGGAATGAGGAGGGAGGATGAGCTTTGATGTGGGTGGGTTTATCCTGATCATGCCCAGCATGTGCCCCATTGCCATATTTATTTTGGCATACCCTATGCTGTATCATTGGCTCTGGTACGAAACAGTATTGTTCTCAAAGTGTGGTGGGCTATCTCTGAAATTCTCAGGATCCTGCTAGGGATTCCCTGAGGACAAAACTATTTTCACAATAATATGAAGACATTTGCCAATTACTCTCATGCTCTTAGAAATGTACGATGGAGTTTTCCGGAAGCTATATGTTGTAAAAGCAACATAATAAATGCAGAAGCAGATATGAAGAGTCCCCAACTGTTTTCTGTTAAGCCAGACATTGAAAAAACTTATAAAATTTAAGCCAGTGCCACTCTTCTCACTTTTTTGTTTTGGAAACTATAGTTACTTCTTTTAAATACGTTATTTATGTTAAAATATAATGAGATTATTATTGTTATTTTAAAATAATTTAATAAATATTTCAGAATTTTCTCAGTTTTAATTTTTAATAGATGAATATTGTTATAAATCACATAAACAAAAGCATTTGGGGGTCCTCAGTAATTTTTGAAAAGGTAAAGGACTCCTAATACCAAAAAGTTTGTGAACCTTTGGTTTGGCAGAAAGTGCCTGACCAAAAGTTGGTATGCTTGAGTTTTAGTCAAGACTTTGCTGTGTGACTATGGACAAGTCATTTAGCATTTTTAGTTTTTCTTTCTTTCTTTCTTCCTTTCTTTTTTTTTAATTGAGTTTTTCTTACATAAATGCTAATAATTACCCTGAACTACCTGCTACACCTTAAAGAAAAATAAGGTAAGTTTATATGAAAGGCTTTGAAAATAAAATGCCCTATAACATGTAAAGAATTTAATAGTTATGCAACAAAACTGATGTTGAAAGAAAGCATAAAGAACAGGAGTTTCTGACATTCTATTCACTTTAATTTTTTTCATTTTTGCATCTCCTCCTAACAGGTTCCTTTAGATTTTATTTGTTTCTCAGTTTTTCAAACAACCATTTAAAAAAGTTTACTAAGTATAGTTGACATACAATGTATTAGTTTCAGATGTACAACATAGTGATTCCACAATTCTATACATTACTCAAAGCTCACCAGAAGTGTAGTCAACATTTGTCACCATACAACATTATTACAGTATTATTGACTATATTCCCTGTTCTCTACTTTTGATCCCCATGACTTATTTTATAACTGGAAACATGTACTTCTCAATCCCCTTCATCTATTTCACCCATCCCCCCACCCATGTCCCCTCTGGCAGCCACCAGTTCTCTGTATTTAAGAGATTCCATATGTAAGTGAAATCATATGTTGTCTTCCTCTGTCTGAATTACATTACTTACCGTTATACTCTATAGATCCATCCGTGTTATCACAAATGGCAAGATGTCATTCTTTTTTAGGACAAATATTCCTCTGTGTGTGTGTGTGTGTGTGTCTCTTTGTGTCTTCTAGATCTGCATATATTCTTTATCCATTCATCTTTGATGGCCATGTAGGCTGCCTCTATAATTTGGCTATTATGAATGATGCTATGATAAACATAAGGGTACATATATCTTTTCAAATTAGTGTTTTCATTTTCTTTGGGTAAATTTTCAGTAGTGGAATTACTGGGTCATATGGTATTTCTATTTTTAATTTTTTTGAGGAACCTCCAAACTGTTTTTTGCAATGGTTTCACCTATTTACATTCCCACCACGATGCTGAGGGTTCCCTTTTCTCCACATCCTTGCCAACACTTGATGTTTCTTGTCTTTTTAATACTAGTCATTCTGACTGTTGCAAGGGGATTATCTCATTGTGGTTTTGATTTGCATTTCTCTGATGATTAATGATGTTGAGCATCTTTTCCATATGTCATGAACCATCCGTATATTTTTGGGAAAATAACTGTTGAGGTCCTCTACCCATTTTTAAATCAGATTGATTTGGTTTTTCTGGTGTTGTCTAAGTTCTTTATGTATTTTGGGTCTTTATGTATTTTGGGTATTAGCCCCTTCTCAGCTATATCTTTGGTAAATATCTTCTCCCATTCACTCAGTTGCCTTTTTGTTTTGTTGGTGGTTTTGGTTTTTGCTGTGTAAAAGCTTTTTAATTTTCATATAGTCTCAATAATTTATTTTTGCTTTTGTTTCCCTTTCCCAAAGAGAAATATCTATAAATATGTTGTAAGGCTGAAGTCCAAGAGATAACTATGTTTTCTTTTATGGTTTCAGGTTGCACACTTAGATCTTGAATTCATTTTGAGTTTACTTTTGTGTATGGTGTTAAGACAGTGGTCCAGCTTCATTCTTTTGCATGTAGCTGTCCAATTTTCCCAGCACCATTTATTGAAAAGACTGCCTTTTCCCCATTGTACATTCTTGGCTCCTTTGTTGTAGATTAATTGACCATTTTAGTGTGTCCTGTTCCATTCGTCTGTTTTTGTGCCAGTACCATACCATTTTGATTATTATAGCGTTGTATTATATCTTGAAGTGTGGGGTTATGATTTGTTGTTCTTTTTCAAGATTGCTTTGGCTATTCCAGGTCTTTTGTGGTTCCTGTATAATTTTAGGATTGTTTGTTCCAGTTCCATGAAAAATGCTATTGATATTTTTTTAAGTTATTTTTATTAACATGTAATGTATTATTTTCCCCAGGGGTACTGGTCTGTGAATCATCAGGCTTACACATTTCACAGCACTCACCATAGCACATACCCTCCCCAATGTCCATAACCCAACCACCCTCTCCCTACCCCACCACCCTCTAGCAACCCTCAGTTTGTTTTGTGAGATTGAGTCTCTTATGGTTTGTCTCCCTCCTAATCCCATCTTGTTTCATTTTTTCCTTCTGTACTCCCCAAACTTCCCACCCTGCCTCTCAAATTCCTCAGCTATTGGTTTTTATAGGGATTGCACTGAATCTGTGGATTGCTTTGGGAAGTATGGACATTTTAATGAAACTAATCCATGCACATGGTATATTTTTCCATTAGCTCCATATTCAGTTTATTTCATCGGTATCTTATAGTTTTCAGAGTTTAGGTCTTTTACCTCCTTGTTTAAATTTATACGTAGGTATTTTATTCTTTTGGGTGCAATTTTTTTTAAAGATTCTATTTATTTATTTATTTATTTGAGAGAGAGAGAGAGAGCGAGCATGAGCAGGGGGAGGGGCAGAGAGAGAGAGAAGCAGACTCCCCTGCTGAACTGGGAGCCTGATGTGGGGCTTGATCCCAGGAACCTGGGGTCATGACCTGAGCTGAAGGCAGACAGTTAACTGACTGAGCCATCCAGGCACCCCTTAGGTGCAATTTTAAATGGGATTTTTAAAATTTCTGTTCCTGCTACTTTATTTATATTATATAGAAGTACAACAGGCTTATGTATATTAGTTTTTATATCCTGAAGCTTTATTGGATTCATTTATTAGTGCTTTAAAATTTTATTTATTTATTTGAGAGAGCAAGTAGGAGGAGGGAAAAAGGGAGAGGGAGAAGCAGGCTCCCTGCTCCCTCCCTGACATGGGGCTCAATCCCAGGACCCTGGGATCATGACTGAACTGAGAGCAGACACTTAACTGAGCCACCCAAGCGCCCCTCATTTATTAATTCTAAGGTTTTTGGTGGAGTGTTTAGGGTTTTCTATATGTAGCATCACATCTTCTGCAAATTATGACAGTTTTACTTCTTTCTTACCAATTTAGATGCTTTTCTTTCCCTTGTTGGATTGCTGAAGCTACGACTTCTAGTACTATGTTTAATAAAAGTGGTGAGAGTGGACATTCTTGTCTTGTTTCTGAATTGAGAGGAAAAGCTTTCAGTTTTTTACCATTGAGTGTGATGTGAGCTGTGTTTCATACTTTATTATGTTGAGGTATGTTGCTATAAACCCACTTTATTGAGAGTTTTTAATCATCAACAGATACTGTATTTGTCAAATACTGTTTCTGAATCTGTTGAGATGATTGCATGGTTTCTGTCTTTTCTTTTGTTAATATGATGTATAACATTCACTGATTTCTGAATATTGAACTACCCTTGCGTGTGTGAAATAAATCTCACTTCATTGTGGTGAATGATCTTTTAATGTATTGTTGAATTCGGTTTGCTCATATTTTGTTGAGGATTTTTGCATCTGTGTTCATCAGGGATATTGGCCTTTGTTTTTGTTTGTTTATACTGTCTTTGGTTTTGGTAATGGTAATGCTGGCCTGGAAGAATGAATTTATAAGTTTTCCTTCCTCTTCTGTTTTTTGAAATAGTTTGAGAAGAATAGGCTTTCTCTTTTTTTAAAATGCTTGATATAATTTATCTGTGAAGCCATCTGGTCCTGGACTTTGGTTTGAAAGGAGTTTGTTATTGTTGTTGTTGTTTTTATTACTGATTCAATTTTATAACTAGTAATTGGCTTGTTCAAATTTTCTATTCTTCCTTACTTAGTTTTGGGAGATTGTATGTCTAGGAATTTATCCATTTCTTCTAGGTTGTCCAATTTGTTGGCATATAAGTTTTCATAGTAGTCTCTTATAATTCTTTGTATTCTGTGATATCAGTTATTATTTCTCCTTCTCCATTTCTGATTTTGAGTCTTCTCTCTCCTTTTTTTTTCTTGATGAGTCTGGCGGAAGTTTATCAATTTTGTTTATCTTTTTAAAGAACCAGCTCTTGGCTTCATTGATCTTTTCTTGTTTTTTAATCTCAATTTATTTCCACTCTCATCTTTATTGTTTGCTTCCTTTTACTAACTTTGGGTATCATTCTCTTTTTTTTTTTTCTAGTTTCTTAAATGTCAGGTTAGGATTGTTTATTTGAGATTTGTCTCGCTTTTTGAAGTAGGCTTGTATCACTATAAGCTTCCCTCTTAGAACTGCTTTTGCTGTGTCACAAAAATTTTGGACCATTTCATTTGTCTCCATGTATTTTTTATTTCCTCTTTGATTTATTTATTGACTCATTGGCTATTTAGTGGCATGTTGTTTAGCCTCCATGTGTTTGTATTTTTTCTAGTTCTTTTTTTTAATAGTTTTTTTTTTTTTTTTTTTAAGATTTTATTCATTTGTCAGAGACAGAATGCACAAGCAGGGGGAGCTGCAGGCAGAGAGAAAAGCAGGTTCCCTGCTGAGCAAGGACCCCCCCGATTCAGGACTTGATCCCAGGACCCTGGGATCATGACTTGAGCTGAAGGCACTCTTAACAGACCAAACTACCAGGTGTCCCTCCATTTTTTTTTTCATGTAATTGATTTCTAGTTTCATAGCATTGTGGTTGGAAAAGATGCTTGATATGATTTCAGTCTTCTTAGATTTATTAAGACTTGTCTTGCAGCCTAATGTGTGGTATGTTCTGGAGAATGTTTCATATACACCTAAAAAGAATGTGTATTCTGGGGCGCCTGGGTGACTCAGTCGGTTAATTGTCTGCCTTCAGCTCAAGTCATGATCCCAGGATCCTGGAATCGAGCCCTGTGTCAGGCTCCTTGCTCAGCATGGTGTCTGCTTGTCCCGCTCCCTCTGCCCCTCCCTCCTGCTTGTGCTCTTTCTCTCAATAAGTAAATAAATAAATCTTCGAAGAAAAAAAAAAGAATGCATATTCAGCCATCTTTGGATGGAATGTTTGTCTGTTAGGTCCATCTGATATAATGTGTTGTTCCAACCCATTGTTTCCTTATTGGTTTTCTGTCTGATTTATCTTTTGATGAAAGTGTGATATTAGGGCACCTGGGTGGCTTAGTGGGTTAAGCCGCTGCCTTTGGCTCAGGTCATGATCTCAGGGTCCTGGGATCGAGTCCCGCCTCAGGCTCTCTGCTCAGCGGGGAGCCTGCTTCCTCCTCTCTCTCTCTGCCTGCCTCTCTGCCTACTTGTGATCTCTCTCTGTCAAATAAAGAAATAAAATCTTTAAAAAAAAAAAAAAAAGAAAGAAAGTGTGATATTAAAGTCCCCTACTGTTCAGTTTCTTCCTTTATATCTGTATTTGTTTCTTGTATTTAGATGCTCCAGTGTTGGGTGCATCAATATTTGTAATTGTTATAGCCTCTTAACGGATTGATCCCTGTATTGTTATGTAATGCCCTTCTTTGTCTCTGCCTTTGTTTTAAAGTCACATGATCTTATATTATTAAAAGATATATTAAAACATCTTCCAAAGTTTTCATTTAAGTAGGGATTTATATTCCTGATACATTGAAATAGTTTCTAATGGTCAGGAGCAGTATTCTAGAGAAACCACTTACTATGACTATACTGTGCTATGTGACTTTTTTTTTTTTTATCTTCATCTCTCTGTGTCTTGAGTTTATCTATGAAATGGGATTAATAATACCTTACTTTCTAGGGAAATTATGATTATGAAAATAATGCATATGAAACACTTTGCCTAGTGCTTGGTCTATAAGAGATGCTCCCTCAGTGATGGTTTCTATGACTGTCATTAGCATGTAACAAAAGACGCAAGATTAAATTTTAGTCTCCTACCCCGTCTTCAGTGACCTTATTAAGTTACTTATAAATAAAACAATAAAAGTTACTTATTAATAAAACAAATTTATTAATAGTAACTTTCATTTCATTTCATTTTTTATTTTCTGTTTGAAGGGCTATTGAGTGGCCAGACTTCCCCAACAAATACCAAATTGGAGAAACTGGATTCTCAGCAGGTGTTACAGCTCTGCCTCCGATATCAGGATCATCTTCATCAGTGTGCAGAGGCCGTTGCCTTTGATCAGAATGCTTTGGTTAAACGAATCAAAGAGGTAATGTACTGGGGGAAAATAATATCACCGGCTCATTATTGTGATTTCCTCCGACTCTCAACTCCGTTTGTACTGGACAGTAGAGCCAGTGATCCAAGCTTTATGGGAAATGGCCATTTTCTGATTTAGTCTTGACACCTGTCCCCATTGCTTTAGATAGATTGTCTTTCCTAGCAGTAAAATGTAATGATGAAAAGGAGTAGTTCGTGGAGCTGGACAGATCTGGAATTTGAATCCTGGTTCACCACTTAATTGCTTGGGTAAGTTACTTAAGTTCTCCTGGTCTCAGTTTTCTTATCTGAAAAAGAGTAGTAACCTATCCCAAGGGTTGAACGAAGATTAAATTGCTCAGTAAGTGTTAGTATGGCAGTTTTCCTGCCATACTAATCTGCTCTAGCTAACATTTTATCTTTGAATTGACTTTAGCTGTTTCCTGTATGTCATTTATATTTTGTTTTCCAGTAGAGTTTCAGTTGTTTGAGAGCAGGAGCCTTGATATCTCTCTCAGTTACTTTTTCACAGTATGAACATATGAAATGCTCAGTGATTTTTATTGTTTGAATGGAAACATTTAAGCCTATTCAATCCCCAAGGTTTTTGTGAGGGAAGGAGCAAGATAATTCCTGTGAAAGTACTTAGAAAACTAAAGTGCATGGTACAGATATTTAGTAATTAGTGAGAATAATAAGGTACTTCTGTTAAACACTGAAATATATCATTGACTGGGCTGCTGCATGGCACAGCTCTGTGAGCACTAAGGTATAGTACAAACATTTTCCGAAGTTTTCAGGAAAGAAGAGATTGGATTGAGATTCCTGATACCTCGAAGTAGTATCACATAAAGAAAAGGTCAGGAGCTCTGTTATGGAGAAACCACTCAATGGCAAACCACTTAATGGCAACTCCTGGAGATATTTGACAAAATAGTCCTGGACATTGATTCAGGCTTGAGAAGAAGACAGATAGGAAACACACAGAGAGTTGAGAATCACTGCAAATTCATTAACAATTAGTAATAAATGTAGTAAATCCTTAAGATAATTACAGAGTTGTCACTGGGTATATTGATTTGAATTTGCCAACACCTCCAATATTTTACTACTTACCTTTCATAAAATGTATACATATATGCTTCTCTCATGGCTTAAATTCTTTTATTTGGGGGAGCATTCCAAATTGTCATTTCATATTTTCATAGTGGTTGGCATTATTGTGGCCTTTTAAATATTATAAGCTTATTTTACTGTATTATGATCTACAGAAATTTAAATCTCAAATCTGACTGTTTATCAGAATCTCTTGAGTTTTTCACTTGTTTAAAGACTGAGTTTTCCTTTCCTACCAGTAGTTCTAGGATGTGGTCTATGAATCATTATTTTAATAAGCTTATCAAATGATACTGAATCCATTCTCCATTACCTGAGATTTGGGAACCACTGGTCTAGAGCACTGTTTTCCAAAATAAATTCTATAGAACTCTTCCCATGTGAAGAAGGTCAGACTTTTTGCATATTCTGTTACTACCCTTGGAAAGTCACGATGCATATTAATCTTATTGAAAGTTCTTAGCCCCCCCAAAAAAAACTATTTGTATATTCTGAGAGTCGTGTGTAGTTTGCTTGACAAGAGGTCATGCTATGAAGGTCTGTATGAGTAAAATATTGACATATTTTTATTGAATTTTCACCTTGTATGCTCATTAGAAAATAAATATTTCAAAAACAAAACAAAAAGTTCTTAGGAATCTTACAGGAAATAAAGCTGGTGTTTTTCAAACTTATTTGATCCCAGAACCCTATCCTAGGTAATTTCTCATAGAAGTAGTGTTTTTTAAGAACATTCTTTGGGAACTGCTTTTGCAGACACAAGACCTTCCCATTTTTTATTATTGTGCTAGAAATTAACTATGATGTTAACTTGTAGAAGATTTTAGAACAACTAAATCTATGTCATGATAGTTCTCATCTTCTCTTTGAAAGGTCCTTTAGTCTATTTCTGTTCTTCTATAGTTTAGGAAAGTGTAAGACAGAAAGATTAAACGACTAGCTCAATGTCAAAGAGCCAAGTATTTTGTAGATTGTCATACTAGGTAGAGCTCCTCATTATACCTCATTTCCAAGACTCTCAAGCAGTATTTCTTGGCCCTGAATGTGTGTTCGAATCATCTGGGAATTTCTGCTTCCAGTATTTAGGATGGAAAATTTTATGCACACACACAATGAAGTAGACAAATATTGGGAACCTTCCCGTACTCATTGCCCAGCTGCTCACTGCAGGCATCAATTTGTGTAAGGTCCTATTTTTGTTTATACCCTCACTCACTCCCTGCCACTTCTCCAACTGATCTATTTTGCAGTAAATCTCGGACATATGATTTCATTCATAAATACTTAAATATGTATCTTTTTTAAGAGAGAGCACAAGCAGCATGGGGGCACGGAGGAGAGGGAGAGAGAGAATCTTAAGCAGGCTCTGTGCGAGGCTCAATCTCATGACAGTGAGATCATGACCTAAGCCAAATCAAGAGTTGGACACTTAGGCTTAACCAACTGAGCCACCCAGACACCCCAAAGTATGTATCTTTAAAGGTAAAGGACTCTTTAAAAAACTTTCAAAATCTTTACTAGTTTTATACTTAGAGAAAAGTCATAAAAATAATTCAGAGAGTTCCTCTATACCCCTCACACAGCTTCCTCTAAAGTGAGCATTTTACAGACCCTTAGTACAATGATCAAAATTGGGAAATTGATAGCAGTTCCACACTATCAACTAAGCGGAGACCTTATTTGAATTTTACCAGTTTTTCCACTAAGAAAGCCTTTTCCAAAACCCAGCTGTAATTCTGTTGTCATACCTAAAATAATAACACCTTAACTTATCAGTATAGCCAAAGTGCTTTTAAGAAGTAGCTGATGTATAGGTCTCACTCTAAACCAGTTAGACACAAATTTTTCAAGGGTGGTGAGTAGGGAAGGGAGGGAGCTAGGCCTTGATATTTATGAAGGTGCTCTAGGTGATGCTAACATGTAACCACGGTTGAGAACCAGTTCTAGAGCATTCATTTAAAACAAACTGAGTTTAAAATTGTTTGAGAAACTTTGGGGTTCACTTTGAGTGGTCAGTAGTTACCCGGGATTGTTACAGAACAGAGAATACTACTCCCAGTACATGGTAGCTCGGTAGTTCTCTGAAGGTGAAGGAGTGAACACTTTAGGGTTTTTCATTAGTGACTTGGCATCTCTGTTGGTAAATGCTAGCAGACTCCTAAAACATACACATCCATCTGTGCTCACTTCTAACCTCAGGGTTGAAATTAGTCACTTCCAAATGAATAAAGCAGAGGATGTAGTTTTGATATAACACCAACTCTTTAATATTATTCCAGATGTTTCCTGGAAATTTGGTTGCAAGCGTGAGGAAGTAACATAATGCTGTATGTGTTGAAAAATAAGGAACTTAATAACCTTGGAGAATATGTATTAGTGGAAGTGTAGAACCTGGATCAGCCAGAGACTCATAAAGTTACAGGCCTGTAGTCACTTTAAGTTTGGATCAAAGGGAAACATGGCTGTTACTGTTCTGATTCAGATTAAAAAAAAAATCAGGGAGTTAACTAAGCTTTCCTGTTCCTAAATTTGGATGATGCTCTTGAATGAAATTCTGGGTTTTACAAATCCGTGTGTTTGAGAGAGGAGTAACTTGAGGTAGTCTTCCTTCCCAGAGAGCCTTGTAATTCACACTGACCACCAGTTTCCTTGGTGGCTCCCGGGGGGATCCCTCAGTCAGCCGACCAGCATCACTGAGCAACTGTTACAGACCTACTCAGTGTGAGGGGTTTTAGGGGTTATAGAGAAACGTGACAGAGTGCCTGCTAGCTGAGAGCTTAGTCTAAGTGAGGGAACAAAGATACACTGGAAAGATATGTGAAAGATACAGCACTATTAATGGAGAGTGCCTCATTGTGCTCCCTAACTGAGGTGCTGTAAGAGTTAAAGTTCAGGATGTTCTGGAGCAGGTGAGGCTGAAGCTAATTCTTAAAGGGAACTCAAAGGGCAAATGAGTGGGAGGGGTGTGGTGGCACTGCTGGCTACAGAAACACCTTGGCAGTCTTAGAAGAAAATTAACTTTGAGGCTTCAGGGGACAGTGAAGAAACTAAACTTGTTCAAAAAATTCTACTCTGCATTAAGAACCATAGAACAGGGGCACCTGGGTGGCTCAGTGGGTTAAGCCTCTGCCTTCAGCTCGGGTCATGATCTCAGGGTCCTGGGATCAAGTCCCGCAGCATCGGGCTCTCTGCTCAGCAGGGAGCCTACTTCCCTCTCTCTGCCTGCCTCTCTGCTTACTTGTGATCCCTCTCTGTCAAATAAATAAAACCCTTATAATAATAAAAAAAAAAAGAACCATAGAACATTGGAATTCAAAGGACCTTAGAGACCTTCTGGTCCAGTGCCCTCATTATTTACATGCAGAAAATAAAGCCTAGTAGAGAGGGTAAGCAAGTAATCCAGGGTTGTGGAGTGAGGTAGTGGTCAAAATTATGGAATTAAAAGTGGATGAAGATCAAAGGAGGGTTTGGTGTTTTGTTTTGTTTTATAGGTGGTATACTTGAACATGTTCACAGGTTGACAGGGAAGAGACAGAAGAGAAGAGATTGAAGATGAAGGATAGAAAGGGTCTTAGAGTAGCGTCACTGAGGCAGCAAGAAAGGGTGGGATTTAGAACCTTATGGCATTTGTTTTGAGAGAACAAGGAGAATTGGACAAGTTTATAAAAAGAGGGTAACTGGCATAGATCCGCCACCCCCAAGGAGCGTGGGTATTCTCTCTGAGGAGGGGAGGTCATTCATTGAGAGTGACCATTGGGTAGGAGTATGGTTGTGAGCCCTGGGAAGCTCGGAGGGCTCAGCTAAGGAAGGGATAACGTGTATGTCTTGCATGTGTGGGTGCTTCTGTATAGCAGTTCTACATGTAAGCTCCAGAGCCTCGTTGCCTCGGTTCAAATCCTGGCACTGCTCTGACTAGCTTTGTGACCTTGAACAGGTAACTCACTTCTTCTGAGCATCAGTTCTTCTGTTATTTTTTTTTTTTAAGATTTTATTTATTTCTTTGACAGACAGAGATCACAAGTAGTAGGAAGAGAGGCAGACAGAGAGAGGAGGAAGCAGGCTCCCCTTGGAGCAGAGAGCCCGATGTGGGGCTTGATCCCGGGACCCTGGGAACATGACCCGAGCCGAAGGCAGAGGCTTTAACCCACTGAGCCACCCAGGCACCCCCAGTTCTTCTGTTAGAGTAAGAATGGTATCTGCCTCAGAAAGGTTTTGGTAAGGGTAAATTAGTTACTCTCTAGGAAGTACTTAGGACTTTGTTTCCGTATGGTAAACACCATAGTGTTGGCTCTTGTTGGTAGTTTTTAATATAAATAATGGCTAAAGAGAAAAGCCTAACCCTAATGCTATGAATTGGCCTATATGTAGTTTCTTGATACCAGTAGCAGTCTGAATATCGGCTTCTTTTAAGATGTACTTTCAACAACCCAAGTGTAATAAAAAACTAAGTAGAGGCGAAACTCAATTTTTAGCCCACTCTGGTTTCTCTCAAGCCCTGTATTTCTTTCATGCTACGGATATGTGATATGTGTAATTTTTTTGTAGTTAATTGTTTATTCCGCTTTGTGAGTAACAAGCCAGTGCCTGGGAACATGGGTCATGAGAAACGTGAAACTGTATGGCAGTGAATGATTAGTCCTTGGCTTCTAGGCTGCGGACACATGATTCTGGTCATTTCAGTGATTTTTTTTTTTTTTTCCTGTGATATTACATTCTTTCTAAGGTCCAAGTTGGCAGGCAGATATTTTCAGTTTTAGGTCACATCAGCCATTGAAATTTGGGTTATCTGAAAAGTGAAAGGAACATACATCTTCCTAGTGAGGGTGTCTTCCCAGGGTCAGGGGATTTGGGAGAGGGCAGGTGGCAAATACACAGTCCCCGGAAGACATAGTTAAGACATTTGGAGCATCTCTTGTCACTGACCTGGATCATGTTTCTGCCTTGTTGTAGTTGCTATCAATGGGTAATTATGTTCCTAGATTGGAATACTTTGTGAACTAAGAGGAAAGCACTAGGTTTGTTACTGTTACTGTGTGCTGGCTCAAAGGCCTTGAGACTAAATTCATGGTGTGATTCTGGTAGTCTGGTTTTCATTTTTAGATGTGCTGATAAGCATACTATTCTAGCTAGCATAAACCAATACAAAGCATTGAGTAGCAGTTCAGATGAACAGGTGTAAGAAAGAGTTTTGGTTCTGAGGAAGCCACATGATTACATGAGATTACAAAGAGCTTCTCTTATGCAGCCTTTTCATTGCACAGATAAAGAAAACAACGTCCTTGAGTTTCTTTGGGATTTGCACAAGATTTTTATTCTAGTTAAAATGCTAAGATATGATAAAAGATCACCAGCTCTTTTTCCTACATTACCATACTACTTAACGTTCTACTTCTTTGGAATCTTTCATTTTTATTTTAGTTAGTCCTTTTTCATGCAGTAGACACTCAACTGGTGTTTGAAGAAGTGAGCTACCAGGCATGGGCCAGCACATAGAGCTGGGCAGGGATTTCTTTCTGTTGGCAGTATTAGAATCTTTAAGACCTAGCTGGAGCCGTTTTCCAAGTATTTGCCCTGACTTCCTGTACCATGCTTCCTCCTGTGGGGCTGGGAAAGAGATTGGTCAAAGTTAAATGAGTCGCTTACAGTGTTACACCAAGAATCCGTATCTGAGGTGTCATTAGCATTCATTGTGAGCTCCTTCATGTGGATCACTGGCCAGGTGAGGCTGTTCTTTACACCTTGAACTGAATCTCCTTTAAATTTCAGCCTTGTTAGATTCCTGTTGCTGCTTTTAAACATACCCTCACACTGTTTTCTGTTTGCTTGACCTCAAATTATAAAATGGATTGGGAGTGTTTACTTAAAACTACAAATTTTGACAAGATCATTGAGATGTTGGGCTTCTTTTTGCTAACGTAACGGGGTATTTAAAAGAAAATTGTGTGTTGCCTTTCTGTTTTACAAGTTACTTTGTTATAAATTTCAGGTTGAGACCTTACAATAGAATTATAGTTTTCCCCCATTCCTGTCCTTTGGGCAACCTTTCTTTTTGGTAAGAAATACAACTGGTCCCTTGGGTGGCAGGAAATGCAGATGGGGGACTGGGCTTACCCTGGTTTGTCTGGCTGTAAGGTACACCGTACAGTACTTCCTTGGGCCTGGCCCCACACTTCCTTTACACCAACACTGTCCTGCCAAAAGGCTGAAATCCTGGAAGAGGGCCCAATCTAGTTTATTACTTGCCTCTGGAAATGTAGGCTTGTATTTTTTGGCGAGGCAGGAGCAAGACCCAGTTCTTTGACTGCTCCAAGATTTAACTCCATTCTAATTCTGGATACTGACATATGAGCATGTGTGAACAGCAGCCCTATTTCCCGCCTAGTTTGCTTGCCCTAGACATGCCCCTAGACAGCTGGAGCTGCCAGCTTTTCTAGTACTGGCCACATGAGCCAGCTACTAGAGCCCCTGTCCCTCTCCATCCCGTAGGTCATTTCCAGTCTGCCGGAGTGGGCAGTGGTAGAGGCCCCTTTAGCTGCCTGTGGAATGCAAGAGTAACTGCAGTCTGTAAGCTAGAGGGTAAGCAGCAGTAAGGGCATGTGGGCTAGAAAACTGGAAGTAGGGCTGGGAAAAGCTATTCCCTATTCTGTATCTCTTTTGGTGAAGAAAAACAAGGAATTTTAGCAAATGCAAACGTTGCTGCAGTGCTTGAAGCAATGCCTGGCGTGTGGTAAACATTTAATAAATGTTTGTTAAATGAAGAACATAATACATTCTTCAATTACTTCACCGTCTTTATCATAGTGCCTGAGAAGCTTCTTTATTCTGTTAGGGAAAATAAAGGTTTGAAATTTGTATTAGGTAGGGTAGGCTAGATTGCAGCTATAAATAGAGGAAGAAATGTGTAATGGCTCAAATGCAATAGAAATCTAGTTCTGTTTCTGGATGTTTCTGGATATTAGCTGGTGACTCTCCTCCCATGTTCAGGGATTTAGGCTCCTCCCATCTTGTGGCTTTGCCATACCTAACCAAAGACCATGTCCTGATAGCACCAGGTTGGCAGAAGAGGAAAGAGAGTGGAATAACACAGATGGGAGATTCTGTAAGTGTCACACATCATTGTGGCTGGAACTCAACCACTTGGCTGCAGCTAACTTCAAAGGAGGCTGGGAAAGATCGTCTACATGTATGCCCGGGACTGTATTACATTTTGAGCTATACTTTGAACATATGTATCATCTTTCAGCTTATATTCCTAAATGCATCTGTAGCCCAACTTTGAGATTCAGAAGGGCAAAATTTTATGATAAATTTCACTTGATGTAGGTCCTGTCAGTGAAAACCAGGTGATACTATGAAAACACTTCAGCTTTTCACATTAAGTGAAAAATCAGAACACAGCATTATACAGTCAGTATGATTTCAGCTATGTTAAGTATCTTTTTAAAAAAAGATTCAAAGGAAACATGACTGTTAGTTGTGGTTGCCTGTTAATGATGAGATGATTGGTGGTATTTGTTTTTAGCCTGCTTCATTCTATTTTCTGTACTTTACGTATGTCTATCTTGAACATACATTTTTATTCCCCCAACTTGGAATACTTCCACTCTTTATTTTTTCCCCTGTGATGTATGAGTCTTATTAGGCTTCTGTCTTCCTGGGTGCAGAATTTTGACTCACTGAGATAAGAACATGCCTTTCAGAACTTTGTATGCGTATGCCTTTACATGTCTGCTTCACTTATGAATTCATTCAGCTCTTTGCCAGGCTCTGTTTTAGGTGTTGACGATATATCACTGAAAAAATAGAATTTTTTCCTCATAGAACCTTGTGTGTCTGGAGAAACAGACAATAAAGGTAAAAAAGTTTTTGTTTTTTTTTTTTTAAAGTGTGTAAGGTAAGTGCTGAGAATGAAAATATAAGGCAAGAAAAGGGATTTGAAATGTCAGTGGTATGGAAATTATAGGTAGGGTGGGCCATGAACACCTTTCTAGAAAGGAACTTGTAAGATAAGATCTCCTGGCTAGTACAGAGTGAGCCAGGAGACTCTTCCTTACAAATCTGTCTATACCTGAAATTTATCAAATTTTTAGACAATACCCAAAATTCTTGTCCTTTTTAACAGTCTGCTGTCATAATTATCTGGATGTTCTGAAGTGGAGACTTACTGGCTATCCCCTGTTGTTAGTTGGGAGAACACTTGCAGATCCGCATTTTAAAAATATCACTAATTCTTTCAGTGATTTGAAATCTTTACTAAATTCTAAATCTGTACTAAGTCTTTCAACGATTCCGAAAGGATGTTTCTAGGAGGTGTTCTTAGAGCTTGAGGCAACAGTTAATTTTTCTCTGCCCATATTGATAAGCTATATTTTAAAGATTTGTTTATTTGTTTTTGAGAGCGAGCACAAGCACGACCAAGGGTTAGGGCCAGAGGGAGGGAGAGGGAGAGAAGCAGACTCCCCACTAAGCACAGAGCCCAACTGGGGCTCAGTCTCATGACCCTGAGATCATGACCTGAACTGAAATCAAGAATTGGATGCTTAACTGACTGAGATACCTGGGTGCCCCGACAAACTATATTTTAATATTGTAAGCCTTTAGATGCCATCCTGGCATTATCCACAATTCATGCTACACATGACTAGAGAGCCTACTGCTTGTCCAAGGTCACATCAAACCATTAGACATTGCTCCCATAGAAAGTTACAGTGACCCCGCCCTGCAGCCCAGAGCAGGTGGGATCATGAACAGGAAGGTACTCTGCAGGACCACCAGGACCGCGGGAGCTATGTAAGTGAAAGGATTATTTTAGGGGGCGAAAGACCCTTATCTCAAATGCAGCACTACCAGGAGGAAGTGATGCGACTCTGTAGAAGTATGAGTGTGAGTGGCACAATATCGGGAATGATCACTCCTAACCCTAAGGCCTGTCAGCCATCCTCCTTTCATCCTTGCCAAGACCTGGAGTCTCCCCGTGATCACTCCCTCCTCTGCCTTTCCATCTCAGAGCAATCCCAATCGTATTTACCCACGTCCACCACATTCCCACTGCCCTGTGTTTTCCCACTGTTTCCACATTCCCACTGTTTCTGTGTTTTCTCCCATCTTCCCTCCGTCCCCACTGAGTGGATCTGGCAATTCCATCAGTATAGGCCAACAGCCTGTACATGCAGCACTCCTGGTTTCCCCTGGTCAGAAGGACTCTCCTGCCTTATTCTTCCCCTTGTGCTTAGGCAGTGTCTGCTGGATGAATGTGTGTATTAAGCTGAGCTGTCACCTCGGCCTTCTGCATGGGTAATGCTGTGGCCCTCACGTGTCCCGGAAGTCATCCAGCATAGTGTTTAGGGACACACCCTGTGGCATCTGCTGAGCTGTGCCAAATTAGTACGTTCGTATTCTCACGTTCTTTCTTCAGGTATTGTGTAGAGAATTTTGACAGTAAAATATTTACTTCCACACCATCTGGAAGGTCTGTTCTCTACTCTGAATCAAAAAAGGGACTGTGTTCATGGACAGTTGGGGTGCATACATGGAATTAGCACATGACCCAATTTGACATTGTTTTAATCCCCTCAGCTCAGCTTTTAAATATTGACTGTGTCACTTAGGTTTATACAGACTTACCTTTATTTCTCTTTAGTCCTGGACACTGGGAAGGGGAGTCGGGGTTAGTGACATGGCTCCCAGATTTTCTTCACCATCCACCCACTCCATCTACCAGCACAACTTCCCCAGATTCTTTCTTGACATAGTAGTAATAGGAGTCCTGACAATGCGGCTGTCACTTTTTACATGCGGACCGTGTGCCGAGTGTGGAAGGGGCATTTTATGTGCCCTGTCATCTACGTTGGACAGAAAAAGAAACTGAGGTTCAAAGACCTGAAAGTTAAACCGTTCAGAGTAACCCAGCTGTAAAATGGTAGAGCTGGGACTCAAACCCAGATCTAAGATCCATGCTTTTTCTACTGTTCTACTTTCTTTCTCTTCCATTCCTTATTCTAATACCTTAACTTCCCACCTCCTCTCATTGTTCATGTGCGGTGCTCATACACTTTCCCTAACCCGGGATTCCTTTACAGTATTCATAATTTCATTATATACTTTTACATTTCAAAAGCAATCCTGACAGGGTGTAGCCACACTTAAAAAAACAAACAAACAAACAAACAAACAAACAAAAAAACCCTGAAGACCCCATATTTACAAATTTAAAATGCCACTCTGCCTTCTTGAGGCTAACTTTCCATGCTTTCTCCTGATCACCCTTTTGAGAAGAAGGCCTTTTCCTGGGATCTGGGGATGCTGGTAGTAGGGATGACAGGGAGAGGTACAAGCAGGGAAGCGGGAGATGAGACCTGTGCTGAGGGGCTTCATGCTTCACCCACTCCCACTCTGGGACTGCAAAAAGTGACTCTTAACTAGAGTGGAAGCAGAACAGAGACTTCTTCAGGAGGCGGTGTGTCTGTGTGCCTGAACTACTATCTCGTGTAGCCTACAGAGAAGGCTTTCCCAAGGGGAGGGAGAAGCGGGATTTCTGCCCTGGACTTTTATTTTTACCTTTTACCCTGATCTTTTTTTCTTCACTTGCTGCCTTTCAGAGGCCCTCACTAGTCCTTTTCTGAGAGATGGAGAGGGAAGGGGTAATCAGCCGGACTTTCTCCTGCTTACCATTGGAAACTGCCTAAAGGCTTTGAGATTTCTCTCCTACCTTCCCTTCTAGGCCTGACACAGAGGGTAAGAAGACATTAGGGGAAGTTGGTCACTTTATAAAATGACTGTTGGAACAAAGTGATGCGATTCAAATTCCTGAGGTCCTGGTGTGTCTTAATTCTCTTGAAGGCCCAAATAAAATGTGTTTCTTTTAGGAGACATTTAGATACATTGTTTGAAAAAAGGAAACAGGGTCACTTCAAAATGTCCATTACGTGGTAATCAATGCTGTTCAGTCTGTGTTGTAATTAATGAAAACATTGGTGACCGTCTGCCCATTGTTTCTTTCGCAAAAGGAAATCACAGACTAATAAGGACCCCAGGAAGGTTTACGTAATTCCAGAAGGAAGTAGAAACTATGCACAGTTTTGACTGATACGCTCCTAATTGCAAACATAGGCTCACCTGAGCAGGTTTCTATTCCTAATGGACTTAGAGATGTTGGATTTGACTTTAACGTCCATTTAAAACAGATTTGGGGGTTCTTTATGGATGGAAATAGTAACTTGAAAAACTTTCACACAGTTTAATTCACTTGACAAGGTAGAACTAACTGCGGAAAAGGAAATGTCACTGGCCAACCATCATTCCTTGGTGTGGTTGACAGTGAGCGGGAGATGTGGAACCCAGCCTGGCTCGGGCAGTCACTGATGGGTGGGCTTCCCACTAAGGACTCATTTTCATTTCAGGTTTTGATTTTGGTAGATTTTGTAGATTGAGATTTGCCAGAGAGGAGTTTCTCTTCTTGTCTGATTTATAGATCAAAGGTATGGCATGAGAGTAAATGGCAAAAGTTTACTTTTATAAGCTGTCACTGGGAACTGTTGTGTTCGGAAACAGGATTGCTTCAAAGTGTCCAATTTGTGGTAATTGGTGCCATTTAGGCCATGGTGTAATTAATGAAAACATCTTCCCATTGTGTCCGTTGTGCAAGAGGGAGGCATCGGAGAGAAGATTGCCCCAGAGAGCTCCCAAATCCTCTGTGGGAATGATGATCAGCAGGAAGGTCAGAAATCCAAGAAAACATATCTGACCCAGAAAAGTTTTTGTGGCAGCCTAGCACACTAACCTTCATAATCTGAATCCCCAGTAGAGGACAAGTGGTGAAGATGTGGTAGGGATAGAAGATGGAGGGTTGGTCAGAATGGGCCAAACTGGTGGAAGGGGCACTCGACTCGATTCTTTGAGGTGGAAACGGCTACTCGTGAGAGGCAAAGACAAAATCAGGTGGTAACTGATGGACGAAAGCTAGAACAACTAAGCCCTAGCACCAGGACCTGAGATTAAAAGAAAGATCTTAAGAAGAAAGTGCCTCCACTGTTGGGAGAATGCAAGCTGGGGCAGCCACTCTGAAAAATGGCATGGAGGTTCCTCAGAAAGTGAAAAACAGACCTATGCTATGACTTAGCAATCGCACTGCTAGGTATTTACCAAAGAATGTGAAAATGCTAATTCAGAGGGATACATGCACCCCGATGTTTATAGCCACATTATCTACACCAGCCAAATTATGGAAACAGCCCAAGTGTCCATCAACTGATGAATGGATAAAGAAGATGTGGTGTATATATAATGGAATAATTACTCAGCCATAAAAAAACAATGAAATGCCATTTGCAACAACATGGATAGAGCTAGAGAGTATTATGTTAAATGAAATAAGTCAGAGAAAGACAAATACCATATGATTTCACTCATGTAGAATTTAAATAACAAAACAAAAGAGTAAAGGCAGGGGTGAGAAAAAGGCAAAGCAAGAAACAAACTCCTAACATGGAGAACAAAGTGATGGTAATCAGAGAGGATGTGGGAGGGGTGGGTTAAATGGGTGATGGGGATTAAGGAGGGCACTTGGGGTGAGCACCCCATGTTGTATATAAATGCTGAATCACTATATTGTAAGCCTGAAACTAATGTAACACTGTATGTTAACTAACTGGAATTTAAATGAAAACTTTAATTTAAATTAAAAGAAGAAGGTGCCTCTAGTCAGGAGCGAGATTAATAATGTGCCATCTCGGGACGCCTGGGTGGCTCAGTTGGTTAAGCAGCTGCCTTCGGCTCAGGTCATGATCCCAGCGTCCTGGGATCGAGTCCCACATCGGGCTCCTTGCTCCGCAGGGAGCCTGCTTCTCCCTCTGACTCTGCCTTCCACTCTGTCTGCCTATGCTCGCTCTCGCTCGCTCTCTCTCTGACAAATAAATAAATAAAATCTTTTAAAAAAAAAAAAAAATAATGTGCCATCTCTAAGGGGTCAGTTTAAGAACAAGCAAGGAAGGTTCTGGGAGATTGCTGAGAGCTCAACTTAAAAGGTACCTCTCACCCTATTGTAGTGGTGCAGTTCAGTGGTCGTTAGTATGTTCACAAAGTTGTTCACGTAAAGCCACTGTCTAATTTCAGAATATTTTCATCACCCACGTAAGCTAGGGGTCACTCCCCATCCCTCATTCTCCTATTTCCTGCCAACAGCTAGTCTGCCTTCTGTCTTTACGGATTGCATGTTCTGGACATCTCATATACACGGAATCATAAAATATGTGGCCTTTTATGTCTGGCTTCTTTCACTTAACATGCTGTTTTCGAGGCTCATCTCTTGTCGCTTAGATCAGTATTGACTGCCTTTTTGTGGCTCAATCCTATTCCACTTAGGGATATACATTTTGTGTATCCATTCATGTCCATCATCATGGACATGTGGGTTGTTTCTGCTTTTTGTCTGAACAGTGTTGCCGTGAACCTTTCTGTGCGAGTTTTTGCATGCACATCTATTGTAGTTGCCTTGGGCATTTACCTAGGAGTGAAATTGCTGGAGTCTCTGGTACTTCTGTATTGAACTTTTGGCGAAACTGCCAAACTCTTTTTGAAGCAGTGCACCATTTTACGTACCCCCTGGCAGTGCCCGAGGATTTTAGTTTCTCCACATCCTCACTATTGTCTGCCATTTTATTTTTGCCATCTTAGTGAGTGTGAAGTAGTATCTCTTTGTGGTTTTGATTTCCAGTTCCCTGATGACGAATGATGTTGAACATCTTTTCATGTACTTCTCGGCCATGTGTTTATCTTTGGAGAAATGAATTTGCAACAGCAAATTCTGCCCTTGGAACAGTACTGATTTACATGGCTATGCTAACGCTCTCTAATCAGGGGGATTGGTAGTTTTGGTACTTAGAATTTTTAGAAAGGTGAAGTTTTTTGTAAAACACTGAAGCATTTCCAAAGAAGGATGTCTGTCCAAAGGAAGAACAAAGCTGGGGCTAGATTTGGAATGTGGGATGAGGGGCAGCCGGCCCTTTGATTAGCTGCCTCAGCCCTTCATGGCCTCTGCTTCCCACCCCCATAGTCCTAAATTAATCTCCTTGGGAAGCAGGAATTTAAATGTAGAATGAACACAAAGAAAGTGAACTATTTATTGAGACCGAATAAAAGTTGACCTTGACACCTAAGTTAACTGAGAGACATCATTACCTTAAAAACTGAACTGTACTTTTAAAGGGTGGGAAAGACAAATGACTTTTTTTAATGTCTCATTGAGTTCTTAAGCAGTCTTTATATTTTAAAGATTTTTTATTTATTTGAAAGACAGAGCACAAGTGGGAATGAAAGGGAGAATCAGGGTTCTCACTGAGCAGGGAGCTGATGTAGGTCTCGATCCCAGGACCCTGCGATCATGACCTGAGCTGAGGGCAGACGCTTAGCTGACTGAGCGATCCAGGCCACCCTTAAGCAGTCTTTTAAAACATTTTTTTTTTTAAACTTAAGTCACTAAAAGCTGGGAAAACAAGAGTCTATTGATCATACAAACTTGAATTTTGTTAACTGTGATACACAGTTTACTAATTTTTCTTCTGATCTGTGAAAAAGTCATTAAACTACTTTTGATCTTCTTGTACATAATCTACAATTAATATTTTAAGAATTTAGAAGATGTACAGTATCTTTTGAAGCTCTTACTGTATTATACCTCTAACTTAAAACTATAGGCCTTTTTAGTATGTACCACTACTTTGAAAAGATTACCCTTACTTTGAAAAGGAAGTTACTTTGAGCATCTCGATATCTTACATAAGATGACTGACCTGTGCGAAACCAGGATCAAAGCTTATTTTATCAGGAAATTTTAAAAAATATTTTATTTTTTCTACACCCAGTGTGGGGCTCGAAACCACACCCCAGGAACAAGAGTTGCACAGTCCACCAACTGAGCAGGCCAGGGCACCCCATCAGGAAATTTTATGTAACAAAATTTTTGCAGGAATGGACTCCTGTTGGAGAATCTCTCCTGCTTGCTTTCGAAATATTTTTAAAAAATATATAGAGATGCATATACACCTATATGTTTTTTTATTATACCTGTTTATTTTACCATAAACAGTGGTAGGAGTTACTCATTCTCATGGCAGAACATATAAATCAAAAATACACAGAAGGACTTTTAGGTAAGTAATTATTTTAGTTATTATATAGTGTGAAATATTTCTGTCAGGAAACTACAAGATGAGTAATGTGACTCTGTTTTAAGTTTTTCAGTAGCAAGAGTTTGGAACAAAAATAAAACAAGTCAGCAGAAGACACAATGGTAAATTGTCATCTGAGTGATTGTGTAAGCCTTGAAGATAGTTAATGTACGAGAGATGAGGCGGAACAGTAAGTTCTCCCACTGTTACAACAAAGATATATTGTGTCTATTGGATACCTCAAAATATTTTTTTTCCTGCCCTTATTTACTAAATTTCTTTTTTTTTTAATCTTTTTTTTTTTTTTTAAAGATTTATTTATTTGACAGAGAGAAACCACAAGTAGGCAGAGAGGCAGGCAAAGACAGAGGGGGAAGTAGGCTCCCTGCTGAGCAGAGAGCCCGATGTGGAGCTCAATCCCAGGACCCTGGGATCATGACCTGAGCTGAAGGCAGAAGGTTAACCCACTGAGCCACCCAGGTGCCCCTTTACTAAATTTCTTATCCTGTTTTTCCATTTGTCATGAAAAGGAGTTTTTAGACACAGTTTCTATATGTTATAATATAGGGTGCTCTGCTTTTCTGGGGGCTATTATAGGCTTTTTGTACAGGTTATCTCATTTTTCCTCACATCAGCCTTCTGAAATAAGTACTGTCGTTATGCCCAGTTTAAGGGTGAGGAAGCTAAGGCTCAAACAGGTTAAGTGACTGGTTCAATCACAAAGATAGGGGTGCCGGCTTGCTTAGTAGAGCCTGAGACTCTTGATCTTGGGCTCATGAGTTGAAGCCCCATGGTGGGCATGGAGATTACTTTAAAAGAAAAAAAAAAAGTTAAAAAGGTAATCAGTCATATGCAGAACCAAGATTTTTTTTTTTTTTTGGTCCATGCTTTATTTTATATTTATTCAGGAGTTATTTTATTATCAGTAAGCTCTTTTTTTTCCCCATTTTATTTTCAGTGCTACAAAATTCATTGTTTATGTACTACACCCAGTGCTCCATGCAATACGTGCCCTCCTTAGTAGCCACCACCAGCCTCACCCATCACCCCAACCCCTCCCCTTCAAAACCCTCAGTTTGTTTCTCAGAGTCCACAGTCTCTCATGGCTTGTCTCCCCCTCCAATTTCCCCCAACTCGCTTCTCTCCATCTCCCCATGTCCTTTGTGTTATTCCTTATGCTCCACAAGTAAGTGAAACCATATGATACTTGACTCTCTGCTTGACTTACTTCACTCAGCATAATCTCTTCCAGTCCCGTCCATGTTTATACAAAGGTTGGGTATTCATCCTTTCTGATGGAGGTATAATACTTGATTGTATATATGCACCACCTTCTTTATCCATTCATCCATTGAAGGGCATCTTGGTTCTTTCCACAGTTTGGCGACTGTGGCCATTGCTGCTATGAACATTGTGGTACAAATGGCCCTTTTTTTGACCCCATCTGTATCTTTGGGGTAAAGACCCAATAGTGCAATTGCAGGGTCATAATTTCTTGAGGAATCTCCACACTGTTTTCCAAAGTGGCTGCACCAACTTGCATTCCCACCAACAGTGTAAGAGGGTTCCCTTTACTTCACATCCTCTCCAACACTTGTTGTTTACTATCTTGTTGATTTTGGCCATTCTAACTGGTGTAAGGTGGTATCTCAATGTAGTTTTGATTTAAATCTCCCTGATGGCTAGTGATGATGAACATTTTTTCATGTGTCTGTTAGCCATTTGTATATCTTCTTTGGAGAAGTGTCTGTTCATGTGTTCTGCTCATTTTTTGACGTGATTATCTGTTTTTTCTGAGTGTTGAGTTTGAGGAGTTCTTTATAGGTCTTGGATATCAGCCCTTTGTAGTGTCATTTGTGAATATCTTCTCCCATTCCATTGGTTGCCTCTTTGTTATGTTGACTGTTTACTTTGCTGTGCAGAAGTTTTTGATCTTGATGAAGTCCCAAAAGTTCATTTTTTGAGTTTATTTCCTTTGCCTTTGGAGACATATCTTGAAAGAAGTTGCTGTGGCCTGGGATTTTGACCCAGTTCTGACACCCCTGTCTTCATCTGCAAGCTGTATGTAGTTTGTTATGAATCTAGAATGATTACTCAGCCTCACCTTAATTTTTTGTTTATTGTGTTGCTTCCATAGAAGGCTGGTCCTCTCAGAGTGACTCTCACTAAGTTTGAGCTTAGGAATGCCTTCAGATATCTATACAGGTCATTTGGAGGGTCTGAACAGTAAGTTCACGGCTGAGGTAAAAAGCTCTGGCTAAACCTTTGGGAAGTGGACTACTGAGAATTTAAGCCAGTGGGTCTGAAAGCAATGAAGTCTGCCACTCCAGGTCAGTCAAGACAGGAGTTTCCATGAAACAGGTCTCCCTGAGGTTTGATGTGCAGTGTTATGAATAGCCACTTCTCATTTGGAAGCAGTAAATATTTAGAGACAAGGAATGGGATTTAGGATAGTCTTGGACATGAGCTAGAAGCCTCCAGAGTGATTTAAGTACTGACTAGAATTTTTTCCCTGCCACACTGTGTCAGAGCTTCATCAAGGGAGTTCTATTGAGACAACTGTTTGGTTAGCATCTAGCTACTCTTTTTGTTCCTGTTCCTTTTTTTTTTTTTTTTTTTTTTTTTAAGATTTTAAGTAATCTCTACATCCAATGTGGGGCTTGAACTCACAACCCTGAGATCAGAGTTGCATGCTCAACTGAGACCACAGGGCAGCCCAATTTTTCCCTTGAACTGTAGTCCAGTTTACTTAATAGTGCCCATAGGTGCAATCCTCAGACAAGTTTTATATACTTTGTTGTATATAGAGACAGGTTGTATATACTGACCCTCTTGGGACAAAGAGGGTCAGATTCCATGTCCAGATGATCTCCTGGAGGATTCTTCACTGACCCCTTCTCCCCTACCTTTCTTTTTAATAAACTCAGTTCATACTCAGATAATCAGTTGGAGGCTTACTTTCCTGGAGAGGGTCTTAATTCTCCTTTTAAATATCTTAAAAGCTGTTTTTTTCCCCTTAGAAAATCACTTAGTGTTTTATTTATTTTTGTTTTAACGATTTTATTTATTTATTTGACAGAGAAATAGAGAACACAAGTAGACAGAGCAGCAGGCAGAGGGAGAGGGGAGAAGCAGGCTCTCTGCTGAGCAGGGAGCCTGATGTGGGGCTTGATCCTCAGGACCCCTGGTATCATGACCTGAGCTGAAGACAGCCACTTAACTGACTGAGCCACCCAGGCACCCTCAGTGTTTTAGTGAGACAGAAGCTGCAGGGCAGTACTCTTAAAAATATCCCAAATTTGAATTTTTTTTCTTTCTTTCTCTTTTCAAAGATTTATTTTTTGAGAGAGTGAGCATAGGGCAGGAGCAGGGAGTGGCAGAGGGAGAGAGGATCTCAGACTCCCCACTGAGTGCCAAGTCTGACAAGGCAGGGCTCGATCACAAACCCTGAGATCATGACCTGAGCAGAAATCAAGAGTCAGATGGTCAACCAACTAAGCTACCCAGGTGCCCCTGGATTTTTTTCTTAATATTGGGTTGTAATAATTCTTTACTTATTCTGGATACCTATTATCAGATATATGTATTGTAAATATTTTTATTCAGTCTGTGGCTTGACTTTTCATTTTCTTCATGGTATCTAAGAAAAGTTTTAATTTTTTTTTTTAAGATTATTTTATTTATTTGACAGAGAGAGATCACAGTAGACAGAGAGGCAGGCAGAGAGAGAGAGAGAGGGAAGCAGGCTCCCTGCTGAGCAGAGAGCCCGATGCGGGACTCGATCCCAGGACCCTGAGATCATGACCTGAGCCGAAGGCAGCGGCTTAACCACTGAGCCACCCAGGCGCCCAAGTTTTAAATGTTGATTAAGATTCTTTGCCTACTCCAGATGGCAAAGGTTATTCTCCTGTTTTCTTTTTAGAGATTTTATAGTTTTAGCTATTATGTTTAGGACTGTGATCCATTTCATGGTACTTTTTGTGTATGGCTTTAAGTGTAGGGGTCCAGATTTGTTTTTTCCATATAGATATCTAGTTGTTCTAACACAAATAATTGAAAAACTTTACTTTCCCCACTGAATTATCTTGGAACCTTTGTTTAAAAAAAAAAAAAATAGTTGACCACATATGTTTAGACCTATTTCTGCACTCTCCATTCAGCTTCATTGATCTGTGTGTTTGTCTCTATGCTAATATCATACTATCCTGATTATTGTAGCTTTATACTGTCTTGAAATCAAGTACTGTAAGTCTTCACACTTGGGGGTTTTTCAAATTCTTTTGGCCATTTTATGTACCCAGAATCAGTTTATCGAATCCCTGTGAGAAATTCCTTTTAGAATTTTGATTCAGATTGCAGTTGACTCTTGGCAAGAATAGACATCTTAATGATATTGACTCTTCCAATCCATGAACATGGTATGCTTACCATTTTCTGAGATCACCTTTAATTTTTCACAGCAGAGTTTTGTATTATCAGTGTATAGGTCTTGAAGATATTTTGTTGAATTTTCCCCTAAGTAATTGTTAGATGCAATTGTAAATAGTGTTTGTTTTTTTTTTAAAAGATTTTATTTATTTATTTGACAGAGAGAGATCACAAGGAGGCAGAGAGGCAGGCAGAGAGAGAGAGAGGAGGAAGCAGGCTCCCTGCTGAGCAGAGAGCCCGATGCGGGACTTGATCCCAGGACCCTGAGATCATGACCTGAGCCGAAGGCAGCGGCTTAACCCACTGAGCCACCCAGGCGCCCCGTAAATAGTGTTTTTAAATTATATTGTCTAGTTGTTAATTGCAAGTATATAGAAATAAAATCAGTTTTTGTATATTGGCCATGTATCTTGCAACCTTGCTAATAAACTCACTTGTTAGTTTTATTAGTTTTTGGTAGAGTCCTTAAGATTTTTCCAAACACATGGTCATATAATCTACAGATGAGACCCTTTTATATATTCCTCTCTAGTTCCTGTGGCTTTTATTTCCTTATATTGATTTATTGCACTGGCTAAGACTTCTAGTACAGTGTTGAATAGAAGTGATGAGAGTAGACATCCTTGCCTTGTTCCCGATTAGAGAGAAAAGTATCCTTTACCACTATGATGTTAGCTGTAGGTTTTTCATAAATGCCTTTTATTAGGTTGAGGAAGTTTTCAGATTTTCAAAATTTTTCATAAATGAATTTGTCAAATGCTTTTTCTGCATGATTATATAATTTTTAACCTTAATTCTGTTGACATGGCAGATTACTTTGTTTTTTAGATGCTGAAAAGGCTTGCATCTTTGAGATAAACCTTACTTGGTTTTGATGTATCATTGCTGGGTTTGCTTTGCTAATATTTTGGATGTTTCTAACAGTGGACTGCCCAGATGAGCAAATAGGCCGTACTGTCCAAATAAGGTATTTGGAACAAGTTTGAGCACATTCTACAGATAAGTGATTTCACCTTCTGTTTTACTTGTCCTTTGAATTCTCCTGCCATCAGAGACAGTATATGCATATGTAGGGCAACATAATGAGGTATGAATTTCAGAATAAACAGTGAGTTCCTTGACGGCAGGCAATTTATCTCTTTCATTTCTACCAGGAGAAGATTAAATTCAAGTGGTGTTACAGAGGTCCAAAATCACAGTGGTTTATACAGAGTGGAAATTTATTTTTCTCTCACAGGGTTGGTACTACTGTCAGCCACAAAAGTCCTCATAGACCTAGTCTTCTAGCTCACTGCTCTACCAACCCTAGGGTGTTTCCATACTTATTCTCGTGGTCTAGGGGGCTGCATCTGCATTCCTACAGGAGCAGAGTGAGGGAAGGGATGCAGGAGCAGGGTGTATGCCATCTGAGTTTTAAGGAAGTTACCAGAAGCTGCCCTGAGAGACTTCCACGTATATGTACCGCTGTCTAGAACTTAGTCATGTGGTCATAGCAAGGCATGGGTTTTGAAACAGAGGTTGTGGAAAATAAGTACTCATTCTCTGTCTGTTGGAAAATCTAGTAGTTTTTTTCACTTATGTTGTTTTTCTGAAAGTTCCTGAAACAAAGTTATTTGCAATATTTTCCTTTCTGGGCCTGTTTTCTGGAAGAACCAAGATAACATTAACAAAGACAGTGGAAAACAAAAGTCATGTTAACGTACAATAAGCTGTGTGGGGTACAGATAGTGTGGTTCTCAGTATCTGTGTCCCCAGGACCTTGCAGATGGCACACTGTAGTACCAGCATAGGTCTGTTGACTATATTATATATCTGCTTCCTCATTAGAATCTTTGCACCAAAAATAGAAATAGGAAAGGTGAATAAGGATATGTTCCAGATGGTCAAAATGGTAAGATTCAGAATTGCATTAGATGCTGCCTTACTGCCTTAAAGTCGGGTGTGCAGGGGAAAGTCTGTGCGCACACGTGTGCAAACAGAAGGAGGTGTTAGGGAGCAGCTGTGGTGGTGACTCAAGAGAGCAAAGGGCAGGGATGTGAGAAATCGGCATCACTAGTTATGTTACACTTCCCCAGATTTTAAAGTCTTAGTTGCACCCACGCGAGACTTTCCTGGCAGCAGTCAGAAGGGGAAAAGGTTTAAAAGGCAATGTCTCCATCATGCGATTCGATGTGCTTTAATGCCATGCTATGGACCAACTAGAATGTCATGCCCAATAATGGTACGCTCTCTAGCTCGGGGAATACAGCTGAAAGGAAGTTGCTAGACTGAGGAGGTCTCTGTTATAGTTTTACTTCTGTCACCGTGAGACCTCACAGGTCACTCAGCTTGAGGTTTCCTCCTCCGTGGTTTTTTCCTCCATGGACTGTCAGGGAATTGACTCTGAAGAGACATACTGTCCATGTGTGTCAACAGCGTGCTTGAATTATGTGTGCTCACCCAGGCACTAAACATGGAGTGGCTTGGACAAGAGCTCTGGATACATCAGAAATGGGCCCCAGTCAGATGTGGAAATGTGTGGGCAAGTATATGTCATTTGAACAAATGCCACTGTCTGGTCAAGTATAAGTCAGGAGGGAAGTGGTTGATTGCCAAGGACCTAAGACAAGACAAGTTAGAGTCTTGAAGGACATTTCACATAAATTTCACAGGTGTTTGTCAGGTCTGGTAGAGTTGGGTGTGGGGAGCTCAGAAGCACCCAAGCCAAGTGAAATAGGGTAACTCAAATGGTGCCAAATGCTGGAGCTGGCGGTTTGATGAGCTCTGCTGGTTCTTATGAGGAGTCCAGCAAGCTCCCACATCACCACTGTCTGTTGGAAGGCAGAGTGTTTCTAGGTGCTGGCCTGAATTGCCATTCTGAAAAGGCCCCATGGTTGATTCTTAGGAATGCTATAATTTACTGGCCCACTACCTGAAAGTGCTGGAATGACTGAACAGGGTTGCAGAGAACCATCTGAAGGTATAAACTGCTTCCACAGTGTTGGGAGGTAGTGGTTTCCCTCCCTTGCTCTTCTCCCACAAGCTGGTTTTTGTTTTTTTTGTTTTTATTTTTGTCCCCTGAGCATTTCAAAACAAATGACGAAAGAACCAGCATAGAACAAACAAGCTTGAAATTCTTCTAACACCTCCCTTACTCACCATCCTTCTCCTCACTGCCCCCCCAACACACACACACAAACACGGTATAAAAATAGAACTGGTTATTTTTCATGGGGCTGACTTTAGTTTCCTCCTGTTTGTTTCATTTGGTGTTGTGTTTTGTTTTGTTTTGTTAGAGGGAGGAGAGGGTCAGAGGGAGAGGAAGAATGAGAATCTCAAGCAGACTCCAAGCCTGGCACAGAGCCCAGTGTAGGGTTCGATCTCACAACCTTGAGATCCTGACCTGAGCTGAAACCAAGAGTGGATGCTTAACTGACTGAGCCACCAGGAGCCCTGTAGTTTGGTTTTTATCACACCATTTCCAGACTCTGGTAGCATGTATTGGGTGCCTGCACTTTGCTTGGGGCTGAGGGTTGGGTAGGGCCGTGCTCCTGGACTGGACAAGAACGGGGGCTGATGTAGCATTTGAACTCAATTTAAGGGTAGAAATTAGAGTCTTGGTAGTTTGTTTCTTCCCTACACAGGAGGGGTGGGTATAGGCACGTGACAGGCTGGACGTTCCCTCCCCTTATTTTTATCCAGGTGATAGTTTCCAAAAAACTTCCCCAGGGGAAGAAAATAGTCACAAAAGGGGAACACAGAGCCTAACATTTGTTTAAGCAGGGGAGAGAGTGCATGGAGCGGTTTGCCTCACAGCAGTGTGGTGAATGGTGTGGACTTGCGCCTTGGCTGTCAGAGAAAGCCAGCCCTTTCCCTGAACTTGTCCCCAGGGGCTGCCAGCCCACAGCCATTCAAGGAAGACAGGGAGGAATGACACCTGTGTTGTGAAGCTCCTCTGAGCCATGCCAGGTCCTGTGCTGGGTGTGTGCTCTCACTCCGTCCTCACAGTGGGGGAATCATTTCCCTGGTTTGTTATTTTTTTAAGATTTTATTTATTTGAGGGGAGCCTGGGTGGCTCAGTCATTAAGTCTCTGCCTTTAGCTCAGGTCATGATCCTGGGGTCCAGGGATCGAGCCCTAAGTCGGGCCCCCTGCTCAGTGGGAAGCCTGCTTCTCCCTCTCCCCCGGCTTGTGTTCCCTCTCTCACTGTGTGTCTCTCTCTGTCAAATAAATAAAATCTTTAAAAAATAAATAAATTTTTAAAAAATAAATAAATAAAGATTTATTAGAGCATGAGCAGGAGGAGCAGCAGCAGGAGAGGGAGAAGCAGACTCTCCCCACTGAGCAGGGAGCCCAAGGCTGGATTCTAGGACCCCAGGATCATGACCTGAGCTGACGGCAGATGCTTAACCATCTGCCATCTGAGTGACCCAGGCACGCCGAGTTCCCTGGTTTTTGCAGATGTGCAAAAAAGTTAAGTATTATCAACCACAGTGGCAGAGCCACATTGAAATTCTGGTCTAATTTCCAAGCCCAGGATTCTTTATGTAGAGCTAGAGAAAAAAAATCTGAGGGTCTCCACAAGGTGTAAGTGTCTCAGACCCCCCTGCAGAGGTGACCGTGGGGCAGCAGGTGACAGAGGGGTGGTCAGGGGGAGGTTTTCCATCGCCAGCGCTTCCTGTAAGCCGACCAGCCTCCGGGACTCCTACTGGATACCTGGTCCCCTGGAGAGGACTTGGTTCAACTAGGTTTAATGCGTTTCCTTCTTTTCTCCCTCTGCAGATGGATTTGTCTGTGGAGACGCTCTTCAGCTTCATGCAGGAGCGCCAGAAGAGATACGCCAAATACGCGGAGCAGATCCAGAAAGTCAACGAGATGTCGGCCATCCTCCGCCGCATCCAGATGGGCATTGACCAGACGGTGCCCCTGATGGAGCGGCTCAACAGCTTGCTGCCAGAGAGTGAACGCTTGGAGCCCTTCAGCATGAAACCAGAGAGGGAGCTCAAGCTCTAGGGTTGCCACTCCTCTCTGGCTGGCTGGGCGCTTGCTCTCTGGGGACAGAGCCAGGCACTGCCCCTGGGGCCCCAGACCCAGGAGCTGACTGGATCCTAAAGCCGAGTGGAGGCTCTGGGACTCTGGGAAGGGGTGTGTAGCGGTCCGGCTGGCCTGAAATTCTGATCCTGCGCCACCTACCCCTTTCCTTGATGCGTTTTCCCCTTGGCAAAACAAACCAAACTCATTCTCGGTGCTAACCGAATTTGGAGTATCTGAATTATTAGAAATTTCTTGCAGAACTCTGTGTCGGGAATTCTTTTTATTTTGTTTAGATTTTCTTTTTTTAATTGAGAGTGTTTATTGTCAAGTCTAGCTTGCGGAGTGAAAATATGGAGAGAAGGGGAGAAATGGTTTAAGAAGCTCTGTGGCCTCAAGGCTTTCATGAAATTTTACTCAGTAGGCTTTCGGGTTATGAATTGTAAACATAAAGAATTAATTTAATCCAAGTCTTGGTGTTGTTACTCTTCCTGCCCCGTTGACATCATGTCAGGTCTTTATCTGGGGCACCCTGTTCCTGCCGCGGTGGAACACTGGTATTTTTGTTGTGTGCTGGGTTATGGTGTCCCTTGTGTGTCATCATTGGAGACTGAGGACTTCCTTTGAACACTCTCATTGGGCTCATCTCCCACTGATAACTGGTTTCCTTAATGTACACGTGGTTTAGGTTTCCTCATATTCTTACATTAGCACTGGAGCACTGGCAAGACTCCAGTTTCTGTGACAAGGTTTTAACCCACACTGATTTGACTAGCCTGGTAAACCTCCAGAGTGTTCAGTCTTTGAAATGCCTTCAGCAGGCGTGTGTCGAATCCACTTGCTCTGCCAGACGTTGTGCCCTGACTACAAACAGGCCTCTGGGGTCCCGGCCCTCCTTTTCTTCAGAGAGGAAACTCACAGTGCTGCTGAGCTTCTGTGGAAGTTTAGGAAAGGAAGCCACCTGAGTAACTGCAGAAGTGCTTAGTGCAGGATTTTGCACCTCAGAGCTGTCCCCACGGAAGAAAGGCTGAAGATGCAAAGAAACAGAATGGAGGACCAGGTGGAGGCAGGCACGTCGCGACCAGGAGCTGGGAATATGGGGAAGCCTCTGGGCCAGGACATCCTGTCCTCGTTCCCCTTATTAAATCCTCTAAACTTCTGAAGGTGTTTTGAGATATCAAAAACAGACTTTGGTAGCTTTATAACCTTAAGTTGGTATAACCTTGAAGTTGATCCTTTTAATCATATCTCTGGTAAATGCGATCTGATTCTAATCTAGGATTTTGAATAGATACTATTTTGTAAGATTCTTAGAACCCAGAATAAAATGTAGGACCTAAAATAATTGGATAACAAAGAAACTTGAGCATTTGAAGCTAAATGGAAAAAAAAATTCAGACACAGGATAAAAAAAAAAAAAAAGAAAAAAAAACAGGGGCGCCTGGGTGGCTCAGTGGGTTAAGCCGCTGCCTTCGGCTCAGGTCATGATCTCAGGGTCCTGGGATCAAGTCCCGCATCGGGCTCTCTGCTCAGCAGGGAGCCTGCTTCCTCCTCTCTCTCTCTGCCTGCCTCTCTGCCTACTTGTGATCTCTCTCTGTCAAATAAATAAATAAAATCTTTAAAAAAAAAAAAAAAAAAGACAGCTTCCAGGATTTTCGAAGGAACAACCGAAGAATATCAAGACTGTTCATCCCTCTGAGCTGGAAAGAGCAGATGGACACCAGAGCCCAGGGAAGAGGCCAAGGCCTGGTCGACCTGGTCGGTACAGCATGCAACTCCTGGTCTCAGGACTGTGAGCTCAGGCCCCATGTATAGAGGGAGTAGAGCTTACTGGGGGAAAATTTTTTTTTAAAAGTTAGACAAAATGATAATAACTTGCATTTGGGTCCTAAGTACTGAGGCTCCTCATTACCTCTTTCAGCGGGTGACTTCCCATATCTGCCTTCCTGGACTGATGCCTTCCTCTCCCCATTAGGAAGGTGGCCTAGAGATGGCCAGCCTCAGGAGATAAAGTGGTGTGAGGGAGTTGTGGGGGACTCGGAAGCCGCGAGCTGGGGAGGGAGGAACTCTCCCTTGAACCTCCGTTGGGCCGCACTGGTGAAGGAAGTTTGTGTTTCTAATGCCTTTTGATGGTCAGGATTTTACTGGGTCTTAAATCATTTCTAGAGGAATTTATTCGAGGGTACAAATCCAGAAAGATGTTTTGTTTCTTAGAAACCTATTAATAGCTAAGGTTATTTTAGGAAATGTCACCAGGGGAGGGTGGCGATGTTTAGTGAATGTGTCTTCCCCCCCGCTGAGGCACAGTACCCCTTCTGTCATGTTCCACATTTCCATGTGATTGAGGAGCTAATTCTGAGCTCTGTTCTCATCCACTCATCTTTCTCCCCCGTTTCATGTGGTTCTTCCCTTTTCTATACTGTTTTAATATAATTTCACAATATATTTTAATATCCCTTGTAGCCAGACTAGGCGCTACCCATGCTCATTACTGTTTTTTCCTTTCTTTAATTTCAAACCAGCAGAAATTGAGTTTCGAAAAAATTATACAAGGAATGCTTCTATTCCCCTTTGCCAAGACTGGCAGGAAGTGGCTTTTTTAAGCCATCACCATCGTGTTTTTCAGAGTTCCTGGAGTGTGCAGATTGCAGATCCCCGCTCTGAACACGGACGTGCTTGCAGCTTTCTGAGTACGAAGAACTGTAAGAGCAGCTCGGGGCTCAGGCGCTGTTACCATCACCACACTTAGTGTAATTCATAAATTAAAGCACAGAGCAAATAAAATGAGACGCAGACCAAGCTCCCTGCGGACAGAGCTCGCTCGCTGTGTTTCAACAGTTCATGGTGAGTGTGGCAGGAGGGTGGACCGATCACGGCATGAGAATACTCTCAGCCAGCCAGCCAGCGGGCTTGCCACCCACCTCAAACCCCAACTCTTCTTATAAAGAAGTTAGATGGGGGTGCCTGGTTGGTCTGGTCGGTACAGCATGCAACTCCTGGTCTCAGGACTGTGAGCTCAGGCCCCATGTATAGAGGGAGTAGAGCTTACTGGGGGAAAATTTTTTTTTAAAAGTTAGACAAAATGATAATAACTTGCATTTGGGTCCTAAGTACTGAGGCTCCTCATTACCGGGTAGAAGCAGAGAACAATAGGCAAATTCAGTATTTTTTTAGAGAATTCTAGTGAGTGTTTATGCTGTGGGGGGTGGTTTTGCAGTGTTGTCAACTTGGCTGAGCTGAACTGTTTTCCACAATCTCTGTTTGTTTCTGGTTAGGGTTGGCCACGGGAGCCACCTGCATGAAATTTGGAAGTGGACAGGAAGCAGCAGCCCTACTTCCTCACCAGAGATCGCCGACGTCAGGCCACCACTACATCTTAGGCTCCGGTTCAAGGACTGCTGCCCTGTGCTGGGCCCAGCAGCCAGGTTCATGGCCACTCCAGCTCCCACAGAACTCTGCCTTCAGTTCTTCCAAATCGCAGGACAGGTATGAATCGAGCTTCACCTGTTAAGTCATCAGCAGGAGGATGAGGCTTCGAGAAGAGGGGAAACTGGCGTGGGTCCTGGTGAGAGGCGGATGCCAGTTCCAGCCGGTTGCTCACAGGCTGCAGCTGTCCTGGCCATCTCAGATCACACTGCCACCTTCTTTTCCAACCGCCTGCCCAGTGACTTCACCTGCACCAGAAACAGCTCAACTGGGGCTTGCTTAGCAGCACCCGTAATGAAGTATGCAAGGTCAGTCCTTCAACGCCCCTGCTCCTGATTCTGTGTCTGTCACTCCTAGTGTCCAGCTTGACCTTTGGCAGATACCTTCATTTCCCTGAGCCTGTTTCCACTTCCCTGTGGTGTGAGCTGGGCTGGATAGGCTATCGGGCCCCTTCCAGCTCCAGGATTCCACTTCTGTGACTGATACTCTAGCCACATCTTTACCTGTTGTCTCTGAGCAGTGGCCCTGTGTTTTGGAAGTGACTTCACATTCTGAGCTCCCAACGGAGCTTGTTTCCTTCTTTTTGTTTTATTAGAAAATATCCAGTGACTCCTTTCTTTTGAGCATCTGTTTTGCTGATCTATGACCTCTGCCTCTGTATGTATGAACATTGTCAAACACGCCCCTATAAACTTCAGTGTCCTTGTAAAACTCGTTGTTGTGGAAGTTGGTAGGAGCTGGCCTTCACCCCGTGTTGTGTGTGCTGCCAGTTTACAGCGTGTGAGAGTGTAGATCTCATGAGAATCTATATAATTTGACAGATGTCACGTCTTTGTTGCCCTTGAAGTTCTGTCCTTAGGAACAGAATTTATAGCTCTGCAGGGTCAGCACTGGATGAAATGTATGATAAGGACTCCATACCCCAAGATGCAGGAGTGCACTCAAGGAACAAGGCGAGCTTTTTGTTTGTTACAATCTCCTTCGCTTTTCCCACCAACATATAAGGAGGGTACGTTACGGGTGTCACAAACATGCAGTTTCCAAGGTTACATACACTAACGGTGCTGGGGGACTGACATGGGGCCCCTGCTTCTGTGGATTTGTAGAACTGACTCAGCTGTGGCCGTTCCCTTAGCAAGTCCGAAGGCAAAACCAGGAATCTTCAGGAATGGAAGCTGGGAGCAAGCCTTGATTAATATTCTAGGGTGAGTGAAATTTGGTCTTCCCAATTTGTTTGTACCTCAGCTAAACCCAGATATATAGTGCTCAGTAGGAAACTACTTAAAATGTTGCTATTCAAGACTAAAGGATAGAGTGAAGTGACCATTCTTCTTCCTGGGGGATGTCATAGGTGTAAATTGTTCTTTGTGCCAAGAGAAAGAATTTGCTCTTCTTTCCCCTGTGCTTTGCTTCCTCAGTTAAGAGCTGCATAGCACCGAGGTCACTGCTGTTCACTAACGTGTGGTAAGCAGCACTGAATTTCTTGCACACACACAAGGGGTGTCGCTTCCATTCAAATGGCCCAACTCCAGAGGGGAAGGGTGATCGGGTAACTTCCTTATTCACATGCCTTAAACCAAAAAAATCAAAATTGTTGGCAACTAAACCCAGTTGCTTCGTAGTCTGCCAGTAGCTCCTGTGGTATGCTGATGTGTGTCCATTCCTGTCAGGGTCTTGGGCAGGGTCATCCGTGCCACTGTGAAGCCTGATGGAATTTACTAGGGACTCTGTTCTCTTCACCAGTCAAGGTATCTTCCTACTGCGACCTTTTGTTTTTATGATATAGTGAGCAGGATTCACACTCAAAGCTTTGGTGAATGAAGTGCCTTAATTTCAGCCTTTGGAACTGTCGGAATTCCCTCTAGCAGAGAGAACCCTGAGCACAGCTGAACTCACCCTCTGTGAGCTACCTTCTTTGCCTTGGACACTGTTCCCTCAAGGTCACAGCCTGCATTTTCCATGGGACTTTGTTTCCAAGGACTTGACTGAGCTAGAACTAAAGGGGTGAAACTGGTTTTTACGTAAACCCACTTTATTGCCTGTGCATATAAACTGCAACAACGGGACTGATGGGTAAACATTTTCCAAGACAGTGAGGTAATTTTCCAGTTGATTTTGCAAGACTTTGAAGATAAAACTGAATATAATTATGCTGTACAAGGATGCATAGGCCCCACAGAATGCTAGAAATAACTCACTTCCCTCTTCCATTTATAGATGCAGGACAGTAATGTTCAGAGAAAAGCACCTGTACAAATGTTACTAGATCTAAAACGATTCTGCTTGGTGTCAGAAAACAAAACCAGATGGTATTAAAAATGGCAGTGATGAAAAAAAAATGGGCAGTGACGGCTTTGACGTGAAAAGTTTCTGTCAACTAGTGCTGGTATGTACACCCTTGCCTTGACATCTCTATCTTCCTTTCCCTTAGCCTGAGCCCTGGTCTGATATTCCTTGTCAAACCCAAACCAGTCTTCCCATACTAGCTGGTTCTTACTGGCCTCTAAGAGGTTCCCAGATCTGTGTGCTTAAGTCGTAACAGACTTGGCCTTCAGGAGCTCCCAAGATCTGCACCTTCTCATCTGAAGCCTCTCCCTGAACATCTGCTCACACACGCCGCCGCCTTCCTCTCTGGAGGCAGACGTGCTCCCACTCCCTTTGCTCTTCTGTCCTGTGTCTGCCTCTGGTTCTTTGCCAGGTGCAGGCCAAGGCCGCTCTTAGTCTTGGCTCACCCAGTACCATCCCTCTTGCTTTTAAATTTTCTTAAAGTTAACTTCATCTCAGAAGCCTGCCCCAGCCAACTTAAGTGACATCACCTGTGATTCTTATTCCAAAGTAATATGCTTTATTACGAAGCATATTTATGGAGGTAGTAAAATCTTTATTCCTTTGATGAGGCTAAGCTACTAGTCTCCTAAATTGTCCTATGCAGTGTCCTTTATAAGCAGAGGCATCCTGAAGATGTACATGGCAAGGATGGAGAACAGATCTTTAATGACTATTCCCCATTTTTCCTATAAGAATTATAAAGCCATTTACATATACCGTTAGAATGTGCCATGAGTGTGCATCTGGTCTTCTTCCTCCCTATACTTGTTCTCGGTTCAGTCAGTCAGCAAATATTTACCAAGTGTCTAGGGCTCCCCACTGTAGTGTGCATGGGTACAGGCATTGAAGAACGAAGGCCAGTTTGGAACTCTTAGCCAAGGAGCTGGTGTTTCGTGGGAAGGACGGCACATGTACTGTATCTGGTGCCCTCACCACTTTATTTTATTTATTTATTTATTTATTTATTAAGATTTTTATTTATTTATTTGACAGACAGAGATCACAAGTAGGCAGAGAGGCAGGCAGAGAGAGAGGGGGAAGCAGGCTCCCCACCGAGCAGAGAGCCAGATGCGGGGCTCGATCCCAGGACCCTGGGATCATGACCTGAGCTGAAGGCAGAGGCTTTAACCCACTGAGCCAACCAGGCGCCCCACCACTTTATGTTGAGCTAAGTCCCCTTTGCTGTGGGAACAGTGGGACAGGTCCCACCACTGCCTCCTTCTGCAACTCGGATATTGTTCTTCCCACCAAAAGCTGCAAGGAGAGGTCCTTTTCTCATTTATGTATAAACAGGTACCAGTTTTGATTTTATTTCATATTAACATACATGAACATCAAAATGAGAAATGCACAATTTAACCATTCAACAGCATCTTACTCCAAAAGAACACTATATTCATATTAAACATTTATACAGTCTTACCACCTCACTTTACAAATGTCAACCACAGTCCAGCCTTTCTCACACAATCTAGTTTTGCTCTTTAGAAATCACGGTTCAGTGTCCTGCTGGCAGACTCCAGGGCGTGTCCTATGAGCCCCTACAGCAGAGAGCAGCCAGCCTCCCCATGCAGTGGCAAGGCTTGCCCCGGGGCCCCGCAGTCTCCAGCCAGAGAACTGTGTATCTGACATACGCAGTCAAGACCGAAGGCTGTGGAAGGACTACCTTGCAGTCACGGGAAGGAAGGGGAACATGGCCAGGAGAAACCCTGAATGATGGAAGTCCCCCCCACAACCCTCCTGGCACAGACTTAACCCTGGAGCTCTTGCTTTCATTTCTTAAAAATGTTCCACAGTTATGACCAGACTCTGGAGAACAAGTGAGCTCTTCCACACTTGGTGTATGCAGAACACCTCAAAAATTACTCCTTGAGAATGTCTGATTACACCCCAGATTTAAATGTCTGTGGAAAAACTAACATCATTTAACAGAACTTTTTCCATACAGGAACACTGAGCTCCCTATGCAGTGACCTCTCTTCCGCCTTCATTTTACACCCGGATCACAGCACGTTACCTGTGCACAAGCAAGCAGTTCTGTTACACGCTGCTTGGAATCATCATGAGCAAGTCCGTTCTGAATCACATCATTCATTCTGTGCTGGTTTCAGCAGTCATCATAGGAAACATGAAGTCACATCCTAGTCGAAGGACTATCCATTTCTCAAACACAGAAAAACCTGAGATATGAGTCAGCAACTAGCTACACTTACAGTAAAGAAAAATGACAACACCCCTATCCACCCCCCCCCCCCAAAAAAAAGCTGCTGACGTGAATTAAGGCTTCAAAAGAGGACCGTAATGTAGCTGACAAGACTCAAGCCGGGAAGTTTAAAAGCAGGTATGTACTAATCACTTGTGTACTTGTTCCAATTAACTCCTCTATTTTCAGCTGCCAGGATTGAGTCCATACAGTGATTGTAGGTCAAAGACTGAGAGACCACCTTGGTCCCACTCCATTTTGATATGTCCTTTCTACTAAAAAAAAAAAAAAAAAAAAATGCCCGGGATACTTTCTGAGAATAGCTTGGCTGTGGCTTCCCGCTCCACTCACAACAAAAGCCAGCCACTTTCCCCTCACCTCCCTATACTGTTTTATTCAGAACCCTCCTCACTCAACTAGCCTCTCAGCCCTATTAGTAAATTGGAAAGTGTGAGGAAATTACAGAGCTACCTCCTTCATCACAGGCCCAGGGGAACAAAACCATTGAGAAAAATGAGTTTCCTGGCTCTCCTTAGCAATTTTAATTCTTTAATTTTTCCAGAGCTTTTCTCCCTCGTGATAGTTTCCTGTAAAAGTCTACCTGTTAGGTTTTTGTAAAAAAACCTACCTGTGCAAAGAAACTAAAATGGAAAAAAATCTACTTTGGCTGAGAATTTGAAGGTGCTCCTGTTCTACCAACCCAAATAAATTCACATCTGGCTTCAACCAAGTTCATCTTTATTTAAAGGATTAACAACCCCATTTAGAACAACTCTTTGATTCACATGGAGGGAGGAAGACTTGTTTAGCCTCCTGACCTACCTTAAATCATTACGAGGCCAGGTCCCTGGCTGTTCAATTGAATCCTAGATGGTTCCCCTTCTCTTGGTGAAGCCGAGAAGAAAAAATTAACTACCACCATCCAGGCCCACCTGGAAATTTGTGCAGAGACAGTCTGAATTGGCCTGCAAAGTGTGACTAGCTACCTACCTATTCACAACGCCTAGAAGACAGGCTACCGGACTCGGTAGTGGTGAAAGCCCCGACTTTCAGTCTGAGGTACTGGGTTTGCTCTGAAGTCGACCTTGGCAAGGCCCCTAACGGTGTGTGCAGCAGAATGAGGCTCGCGGCACTCGGCTGCCACATGAGCTTGGGTGTGCGAGTCCGCTTTGGATGGGCTCGTTTCTCTTGCGTTTACGGTGAGGTTCTGTCCCTGATGGGGTCTACCCGCCCAACCCACGAGCTGGCTCAGTCTCAGCGCTAAGGTGCACTACAGAGGGGGCCGGACAGGGGCTAGCACTCGAGAGCTCTTGTAGCACAACACGAACATGGGAGGGCATGTCATCCTCCACCACCCAAACTGGACTCAGTAGGAACAAGAGGATGTGCAATGCGCTGCGTACAATTTCTCATCTGGCGGGGAGGACATCTAGCATCTGCCCGTCCACTCTTGTTGAGAAAGAGCAGCTGCTCTCAAGTGCGGACGCTGAGAGAACAGCTGTGTTGATCCATCGTTTGCTTTTACACCATAGCTCCATTTTCCAAAAATATATATGTATGTACATATATATATTTCAGATTTACAGGGAATATTTTTGTGAACAAGAAAGTACTGTCCATAGAAGCCCGCAGGGTCTTCCTTCTCAGGAGACCTCAATGATTTCCATGCTGCCCGAAAAGCTGGACTGGCTGCCCACTTTGCCCAGTTCCTCCCGCGACCTGTTCTCCGACATGATGCTCTCGCCGAATTCCATCTGGCAGCTTCTGCGCTTCAGCTGCTTTTCGAACGGGCTCTCCTCGTGCCAGCTCCGCCGGGAGTCGGCCCGGTCACTGGGCTTCTGCCGCCGGCGCACGGAGTACAGCGGGTCGCCGCAGGTGGGCAGCTGGCTGCAGCTGTAGGCCGAATAGCCGCCACCGCCCCCGTAGACGGCTGAGGCCGAGCAGAAGCGAGGGGGCTCCGGGCCGAAATACCAGCTGCCGGTCAGGGAAGGGGCAGAGGTGTGGGGAGCCAAGATGTCCGAGTGCCAGCCCTTGAGGCCCAGGCCGGCGGCGGACTTGGCGAGGTGCTGCTGGCTGGCAGACAGGCCGAAGAGGAAGCTGGCGGGGCGGTTGTCCTCCACGCTCCCGCTCCGCTGCAGAGGGGAGAAGAGGGGCCGCGGGGCAGCGCCCCCAGCGCTGGTTCTTCCCGAGTGCAGCCGCTTCCCCGGGCCCTCAGGGGGCCTGGCCGGCTGAGGCTTCTCGGGGAGGCTGGCTTCCTCCTTGTCCGGGCTGCTCTCGGGGGTCTGCTCCGACACTTCCTCCACTGGAGAGAACTGGCAGAGCTTGGTGGCCCCCTCCAGACTCGCGGAAGGCTTGTAGTATTCCAGAGCCTCTTCTGAGGACGGGAAACCGTGCAAGGATGCTGCTACGCTGGCCGAGTACGAAAGGGATTTGATGTCCAGAGAGAAGGAGCGCTTGAGCTTACTGCTGTCCTCTAGCTTGCCCGAGGGCAGGTGGAGGCCGCCAAGCGCCTGCACCAGGGGGCCGTCCTCCAGCAGTGAGGGCTGCGGGCTGGGTGCGCCCTCGGAATGTGCGGGCCGCTGCCCCGCCACCTCAGAGGGAGCGCAGTTGGCACAGGGTGGGCTGAGGCCCAGCTCACGCTTCTGTGCACCCTCGGAGCCTGCAGGGACGGCTTCATGGGGCTTCTCCAGGTGCAGCAGCTTGAGTTTGCTCTTTGGCCCTGATGCACCCATCTGGTTCTTGATCTTTTTCTCATAGTCTAGGAGCTGGCCCAGAAAATTGAAGTTTGGAGATATAGTAGGTCTTTTCTCTTTCACAAATCTGTGGAGAGCAAAGGCACAAAAATCGTAAATTTTGGAGCTGCACTTTATCTTTAAAATAGCTTGAAAATAGAATATTAAGGAAAAGGGAATTATTAGAGCCTCCGAGATACCTATGGGAAGATAACTGGTATGAAAGTTCAGGGAGACATACATGTCCCTGGAGCATGCTAGAAAGACAGGGGCCAGGCCCCCAAAACTCTAGTTGCAGCCTTCTTATTTTCAAGGACCTACAGTTTCCAATGCAACCGACAAGCAAAGATTCTGTCCTAACCACCCCCGCCCCAACCCCAGCGCTGGTACCACCATCAGAAGTACAGACTGAGAGCCACTCTCCAGCTTTCCCTGTATTGTGCCTTTTCAAAGTCCCCATAGTCACTTCCTCAGGACATTGCATGTTTTAATTAATGACAAGAAAAGTGGTTATCAGGTGACCAGTGCATCAAAGCACACACTCAAGTTCCTTCTGTCTCCAGCATGATGGAGTCATCAGCTCTCAGGTGGCTCTGTGTGCTAAGCACTGGGCTACTACATTAGACAGAGTATTATCTCATTCAGTCCCCAAAACTACCTATGTCAGGGGGGTATGTTACCCCATCATATAGGGACACAAAGTCCTTAAGTGACTTGCCCAGAATCACACAGCTGGGATTCAAAACCAGGCCTAATGTCTGGGTCCATTTTTATAACCACTGTGTTAAAAAGAATCATCAAGGGGGTAAAAACCAGTAAAAAATAGCTTTTATGTTTAATTGTGGAAACAGACTCTTAGATGAATTCATTGACTACTGACCTTCACAGACACCCTGCCAAAGATGCAGGAGTGAAACCACACTGAGGATTTGTACTTGAACACAGAGGAAAATCACAAACTCCTTGGAAATCAAGTAACCTAAAGCAAACTGAGGTCAGAAACAACTGGTCCCACCGTAACAAATATAAATGTGGGGTCCTCGTAATAAGACTTGGTAACGTGACAGAAGAGTGCCTTTCCTCCTGCTTCCGAAATGGTGCCAGAAGCCCTGTGGGGAGAACAGCCTGACTGGGGGACGAGGGAGACCAAGGTAGGACCCTTCTCCTCCAGGCTCGCTCCTCGCATGAGAAGCTGCTCGGGCAGCCCATTTCTTTCCACATCTTCCAATGTGAGAAAAAAGTCCAATTGTTACAACAGGCCTGCTTCCTGCACCCATATGTACTGGCTCTCTATCACATGGAAACTCCCCACCTCTACTCGCTAAGAACGCAGGGGCCAGTGATTCATCCAGGGCACAAACCCTGGTCCTGTGCGCGCTTGCCACTTGCCTGTCCTCCACTTGGCCCAAGGGTGGAGAGAGCGATCCAGTCAAAATGCAGACTCTGGGCAACTCTAGAATGTAGGACATTGGACTCAGTAAACGTATTTTGACAATTACTTGCTCTCGGGCTTTTTCCTCACAGTGATGGAGGCACAAAGCTTGAAGCAGGAGGAGGAATTCTGTAACGGGTAATCTGCTGGAGCTTTTTACCCCTCAGATATACTTCCCCAGTTAGGAAAAGATATAAACTCACTAAACAAGATGGTGTTCTGTTTAGATTTATTGTTCCTGAAAATTAGAAAGTAGCTGAAGATGAACCCAACACGAGTTGGGTGGAATTCATGCTAACTTATACAAGTGCATTCTTCTCTGGTCTTTGAAAAACCATTTAAAAATCCAGTCACCTGTACGGCATGTAACTAAAATAATCCTGATTTGCTTTAATTTGGTTCCATGCCCTCCTCTCCCTTCACACTTCAGGTCAAATGAAAAGCCTGTCACACAAGACACTTTCTGGCCCTCACCTGTAAGCTTCATCTAAGGACATGTCCATCCTCTTCATGATGTAGGCGATGGCAATGGTGGCTGAGCGGGAGATGCCGGCTAAGCAGTGCACCAGGACGCGCCCGTTGGAGGCCTTGGCTTTCTCTGCAGGAGTCAAATTTAAAAAGGGTCACTAAGAACAATGATGGTCAACAGTGAGATCTTGCTGCCAGTTACTTCCTTTCATCTAATAACTCCGAGTAAATCTCATCTACTTACATATTGTTCCTTTCAGTAATTTCTTAGGGAGATAAAAGGAAGATCACTTCATCATTTACATACAGGACAGCAAAGGGCCAGATGTGTTAGTAAGCACTGAGTCCCCTAACTCAAGCTCTTCTCTTACTCGGTACCTTTCCCAATGGGTTTTTTACATTATTTTTATTTTAATAACTTTCCCTGGCTATACATCCTACATTATGATGACATGATTCTACTTCTTTAGTGTGGAAAATTTCAGAATGCAGAGAAGCATAAAGAAAACAACTTTACCCATGTTGTCTGACACTCCAACTTCTTTCTAGTTAGGTAAGAGATACTACACTTTTTTTTTTTTACAGTTTTGAGACTGGATTTTCAGTTTTGAGATATAACTGACATATAACATTGTATTTCGGTATAATGTTTTGCTACATATAAGAGGTATGAAATTTTAAAAAATATTTTCTCATTTCAAACATATGTGACATACATTACTAATTTTAAAAATCAGGAGGGTGGGGAGGGAGAGGACTATCACCATATCACATCAGAATGCAAGAAGATGCCAGGTCAGGGTACTTTTAAAATCCTGACTCATAGAACCTATCTCCCTATAGTTTAGATTTTTCTGTATGTCATAAAGTGGCTCAACTTTATTTGCTGAATTTAAGAAGAAAACCATGTGTGTGCTATGAATCAGGTTTTCCCTTTAACGAGGACCAAGGGAACTCGAACCTTTCCTGGATATCCAGGAGTTCCTGACTGCATCATGTCTGTTCCCTACAACAGGGTAGGTGGGACTTTTGGACACTTAGAACCAAGAACATTCAGCCCAACAGTGCTGCCATCTCTCCCTGTTGAGGGGCTTCAGAAGCTACCTGTGGGAGTAAGTGAAGTTGCCCAGGCTGCCTGGAACCTGCTAACATGTCAGCCAGCACTAGGACTGCCTCACTTCAGAACAGTGACATGTGCGCTTCCCTATGAGCCACAGCCGTGGAGCTCGATTCTCCCCTTTTCGCTCTTGTGTTGGCTGACACCACCCAAAGTTACCAAACCTTATATGTCAAAATTCTTGTAATTCAAAGATCTCCTGGGACTCTGCTCTGGCAGCTAAATAGTAATATAAGGCCTCTCCAGTCTCCCCACTTCTGTTATAGACATTACAAACTCCTAATGTCTGTGATTATTCATGATGTACAAAACACATAGGACTTTTGGATAGTATATGAATAATCAGCTTTTCTCTAGATAGTGAAATCAAACATAATGAAACAGTAACAAATGAAAATAAATTCTTGAGACAAGGAAATATGTACTATACAACATGATAATATATAAACTCATGTACATCAAGTCCCATGCCTTCCTGGCCTCTACTGTTCTCTCCCTTGTCTCAACTACACAGTCCTCAGCCTGTACTAATCTTAGTAGTTCCACTTTTGCCTATGCTGCTAAGCTCAAAGCTGAGTCTTTCATTCGATTTCAAAAGGGAACTGTAATTCAGATTTTATTGTACTCTTCTAGCTCCATATTACTTGGTTCTTGCCCTTTGATCCTATTTTAATGTGTAGTGTGTGTAATGTGTGTTTTTTTTATCCTAATCTCATACTGGAAGCTGCTTTAAATTCTTATTGGAAGTAGGCTGGATTTTAATTTTTTAAATTTTATTTATTTAGCTAGTTAGAAAGTGTGTGTGCACTCACGTGGGGAGGTATGGAGGTGGAAAGCTGGAGGGGAGGTCAGGGGTGGGGGAGGGAGAGAGACAGAATCTTAAGCAGGCTCCATGCTCAGCATGGAGCCTGACATGGGGCTCAATCTCATGACCCGGAGATCATGACCTGAGCCAAAATCAAGAGTCAGATGCTTAATGACTGAGCCACCTAAGCGCTCCTCAGAAACTTTTTAAAATGTTGACAATATTCTCTCAATTTATTTAAAACAGTTATCTCAAAACAAGACTATAAGGACCTAGAAGGATCTTGCTTTTAATTACTTCAGAGGGCTTCACACTGGGCATATATTATGCACCCAGTAAATACTGGCTAGTTGACTCATACATACCTTAAAAAGCAATCTTTATAGAAAATGTGGAAAGAGTTGGAAGGAAATAAAATGATGATAACAGATGTGTTAGGATGTTGAGGTTATAGGTTTCCTTTTCTCTGTTTTTCAAATATTCTGCATTATACTTTGCTTTTACAATCATGACACTTCTGAAGATGTATTTTAGAAATCTGAGGGGTACCTATGTGGCTCAGTCGGTTAAGCATCTGACTTTTGATTTCAGCTCAGGTCGTCATCTCAGGGTCATGGGATCAAGCCCCATGGGCTCAGTGGGGAGTCTGCTTGGGATTCTCTCTCTCCCTTTGCTGCACCCCTCCCTACCCTGTGCATGAGCATGCTCTAATAAATACATAAATCTTAAAAAAAATTCTAAATGAAAATATTACACTAGATTGGGGTTCAGCTCTTGACAGAAATGAGTCCTAAAGAGAGTATTAAAGCAAAGTATTAAAGCACACACACAGGGAGCTGGCAGAGAGAAGGGAAAGGTGTGCTGGGCGGCCATGCAGGAGGACCCAAAAGGCCGCTCAGCCAACAGTTCACCAGGGCCATTGCACGTGCGCCATGGGGCGGGGTGGGCAGAGCAGAGGGTTGCTAGAAAGAAGGTTTCAAAGGTGAGGAGTAGGGGCTGGAGGGCCGGTAATGTCAGGCTACGGACTGAAGGTTGCTGAACAGGGGGCAGCAAAAGCACGGATGGTGTTAAAAAAAAAAAAAAAAAAGCACAGATGGTGACAACTGGAAAGAAGAAAAGCAGGCTGTCGCTACAGCAGCTCAGGAATAAAAATCGAGGTCAAAAAGGGCAGAGAGAATAACAAATGGGTAAAGGGGAGCCAGTGAGGATGAGACTTACAAAGGCTAAAAATAAAGAAGCAACCACTGCGCTTACAGAAGACAGCTCTAAGAAAAAAAACTGAAAGAACTCAGAGGATCATTTGTAAAACTGCTATTTAGTAAGACCAGTTATGAGGACAGGGTATTCTCCGTCTGTTACTTACTTTAATCGTCACAACTCCCCTCTAAGTACATACACTACCTTCCATTTCCAGATCAGGAAGCTGAGAAGCTTACACCAATCACTTAACTAGTAACCAAGGAAGGCAGGACCCAAATACAATTTGGCTCCAAAGTACATGCCCTGGGTCACCTCCCTGCAGGGCCCACATGCAAACTCAGGATGCAGGGCGGGAGCCGAGGGCAGGGTGAGGAGGGAGAGCGCCAGAGGAGCAGCCAGCGGGGACCGGGCACCTCAAAAATGTCCCACAGTCCCAGGCAACCCCAGCTCACTGCTGCCATGAGAACTAAAAATAAAGACAAAACTCCATGAACACTTCAGTCCTCCCAACAAACCCAGAAATTTGTTGAAATTTACCTCAATAATAGACAAAATCTCCACAAGCCTGTAAGTCACTCAGCCCTGGTAAGGGGGCAGTTTTCCCACTGTGCACCTGCCAGGACTGACCACGGCAAAGAGCACAGTGGAGGCCAGCAACCACTGTGACCATGCGTCGGACTCCAAAGGGTTCACACTGAATTACCGGGCTGGAGGCATGGGGAGCAATGGCCCTAGTAAACAGGGCTGAGCAAGTGAAATACTGGGAAGTATAAATATTTTCAGATATTACTAATAAGTTAGAATACGTATCTGGGTGTGCTTAACCAAGCTGGAACATGGTAAATTCCTTCTCTCTGAACTAAGTGGTAGGATGACCCTTAGGTCTACCAGGAAAGAAGCAAGCAAGCCAGGGCAAAGTTACTCACTTTCTCTTTTCTACTAACTCTCCCAAAGCTCGAACACTGAGATGAGGTCTCTTCTAAATAGGTCCTGAAACTGCACTTTTAGCTGAGATTAGAGCCAAATGCCTCTGGATTGACATGACAATCAATAGGAACATTAAGTGTTACCTTCTAAATAAGCAAAAACAAGGATATATGTATGAATACATCCTAGAAATACAGCGGTGGGGTGATTCATTTGGGAGTTTTATTTGTGAATATTATAAAGTGAATTATCTAAGCCATTTATCTTCTGATGTTTCAAAGACTGCATCCTAGTTAAAGATGAAAACTTGGCAATCTGGAATCTTGAAGGCGGGGTGGGGGGAAGAACTGTTTTGGAATTACTCAAAGTTCCAAAAGCATTATCTAGAAATTCCTCTCTCAGATGAAAGGTATAGTTGAAGGGCTTAATGTACATAATTTCAGATTTTTAAAGGAACCAGTTCTTTTCTTAATTACAGTAACAAATTCAGAGTATTTAATTCAGAGTGCTCAAGCTTATGTGACTAGAGGAAGAAAACATCACGAACTTCTCACATGGAACATCAGGAGCAAAGGGGCTCCTCGTGCTGGTTGAGAGCAAACAGTGGATCTCCCCCATTCAGCCACTTGTCACTAAAACTGCATTTCAAATACACATCACCAGTTTCCCAGACCAGACCTGATCGTGAGGCACCAAAACGTCACCAAGCACCAGGACTGACAGGCCCGCAAGCAGAATACAGCACAGGAGGGATCAGGGAGTTTTTTTTAGATCCCCTACTACTTGAAATTATTGGCACTTGGACTGAGGCTTACAAGTCTCCGTGACATAAAGATGGGATTTGTTTTCACAGGATTTGACTTTCTCTGGGGAGAACATAGCAGCGAGGTGAAACCAGTTTAAGGAACGCCACCAAAGCTTCCAAGAGTCATTTATGGGATCTGAAAAAATGTCTGAAGTTTAATCCCATAAGTTTAACTAATTTTCAAATACTTGCCAACATAATCACAGATCTCATCAGGATTAACCTCGTGGTGTTCAGGAAGCCAGAATATCACAAGGCAGTCCCTCAGCAACAGCATGGCACACATGTCACCTTGGCCACTGAGTAAGATAAGCAGCAACATGTGCTGTTCCTAGACTTACAGAATCTCTGAAATAGGCTCCTTTCCTCTAAAGACAGAAAAGGGAAGGAAGGGGTATACCTGTATATGAGACTCTACATAACCCAGTGGACTTATAATACTACCGGAGCTACTTACCAATGAAATCTACTGATTTGTCCAACCATGGCAAAATTTTCTCACAAAAGCTGTCATTCACAGGCACTCGCAGGAAATGAGACTCAGGGATAAAGTCGGGCTTAGGACAGGTATTGCTGGCATTTAACACATAACTAATGCCATTCTGTTGCATCAGCTCCTGTGGAGGGAGAGAGCAATTAAAGAGATGAACACACCAGCGGCAATCATTTTGGAAGAGTGAAGTAATGACAGGAATTACTGGTTTCCTTGAAATCAGCGTTAATTCAACCAGTGAAATCCAAAAACCTAGCACAGTGACATTTAGTGACTTTAGTTTAAAGCAGAATTGTTTTTAAGGGCAAAGAAAGGCTGTTTAAAATAGCATGTTTAAAGGGATGCCTGGCTGGCTTAGAGATTGAGCATCTGACATCTGGTTTCAGCTGAAGTGATGATCTTGTGGGTCATGAGACTGAGCCCGGTGTCGGGGTCCACAATCATCAGGGAGTCTGCTTGAGATACTCTCCCTCTGCCTGTCCCCCAATTCTCTTGTGTGCACATGCACTCCATCTCTCTCTCTCAAATAAGTAAATCTTTAAAATAAAATAGTATGCTTGAAGATCACACATCATTAATATAATCACCTCTTTTCATTACTGAGAAAGAAGTGGAAGAATACAAAATAAAACCAGGACAGTTTACTATGACTTTACAGAGTATAGGTATATACAACAAGAACATTTTCTTCCCAAAGGGAACATGCTGGTTGTTCTCAAAGATGAAGTCCTAGGCAGTCTTGTCGCTCTGAATATTCTCTTTAAAGACTGAATCTATTGCCATTGCTTTAATTATCAGCTCTACATGTTGATGACTTTTAAATATACATTCTCTTTAATTTCCAACCCGTCCTTCCAACTACCTCCTGGGTGTCTCTGTTTGCATGTTCCTCAGGCCCTTCAAACTCAAAATGTCAGAAACTCAACACATTATCTCTCTGGGCCCTAAAGTCCCGTTTCCTCTTTGTCACCATAAGTTGGTTTATGGTAATACCATCTACCCAGACACCTGAGCTAGAAAATACCATCTACCCAGACACCTGAGCCAGACATCCAGATGATCAAGTCATCTGTTTTCCTTCATGACCCCTATCCAGATGGTCGCCAGATCCTTTTGGTATCCACCTCCCATCTGTCCTCTCCTCTCTGTTCCCTGCTGCTCCTTGGCCAGCGGGCAGCCCCAACAACAAATGAGCCACCAGGGAGCTCTTGGAAGTTTGTGATGTTTCATCTCTAAACCATGAGCAAAAACCAGAGTAATCTTTCTTATAATCAAACATGGGCTAAGTGCTTTGCCCACACTTCAGTGTCACTATGTCACTGCCTGCTCCTGTCCAATCCCCCAATGTCACATGTGCACCCACCCTTCCATGCTGCCGTTCATGCCACTCCTGTGTTTTGGAGGCCCTGTTCCTCTTCCTGGTCACTCTCATCCACTTTTCTGGCTTTGATGAAGTTAACCTTATTGTGCACTCCTTCCACTGACGCATAACTCACCACTGCACTCTCTTCCAAAGCACTTTGTTCAGAGTGCACTGCTGTTCTGAGCAGCTAATGCTGCTCCTAGCTAATGCTGCTCCTAGCAAGGAGTGAGGTAGTGAGATCTGGGACTGACTCGCACTTGTTTTCCTACCTTTAGCACCAGGTACACAGCAGTACTCAATACATGTTTGCTCAACCAACACCCTGTCCACTATTTTCCAGGCAAGCCCCCACAACCCCCCTTCCTATAGTTCAAAATGTTCTAAGCCTGAAATAATTCTCTTTTAAGCAACTCTGGTCATTCCTTGGAATGGTACCTCCTCTACAAATGTTTTCCAACTACCTGAAAGACAGTTGGTCATTTTCTTCCTATTTTCTCTCCTGAAATATGCCAATTCCCTAAACCTCTTCATTTACCACATAAGGCACAATAAGTATATTTACACAAAGGTAGACTCAATAAATCCAAGCCATGTAAGCCCTCTCTCAACTGTGAGACGATAATGTCAAGAAACAGATTTGGGAACCAGGTGAGTTTCCTGGAGTGACCGACTGACCCTGCTTTCATGTGCTTCTGGTAGGTTCACAATCAGGTTGTGAAGATCTTAATGGTGTTTACTACAACTTTTCAACTTTCGTACATGTAGCAAAGGTCACATTTGTTTTTCCATGCTGAGATTACTGCCACTTGATCAACTGCAGTATCTCCCATGTAAAATGGCAATGGGTCCCTCTGGAGTTAAGGAGCCTTTCAAGCCTTTCTTGCCAATGGTCCTTAAATGAATCATTTTATAGGTCCTTCTCCTATCCATCAACAGGACTACAGACTTATTAAAAGTGAAAGGATATAGTAACGTCACTTTCTACCCAATTCAGTAATGAAGACCTAGAAGTTTCAGAAGATAACAGGCAATTCTCCCTATGGACAAAACATGTTACAAATCTATAGTGACTGTCAAATTTGATTTCCCCCATAGAAAGAGTATAACAATGTATGCTTTTGACAAGTAGCTTCATAACCTTCAGTTTATAGAAATGGCCACTGAACCTAAATTCAATCAAAAAATATTGTTGAGAACCTTTGCTAGAGGCTTATTAATATATTATGGTATATAATACATATTAATAAAATATCTACCAGAATAGTATTTAACAGTTAATGAATCCCTACTATTTCCAAGTACTGTGCTGAATATTTAAATAGACAATCTCTTGAGGATGTGGAGAAGGGGGAGCCCTCGACACTGCTCGTGAGAATGCTAACTGGGACAGCCATTCTGGAAAACAGTATAGAGTCTCCTCATGAAGTTAAAACTAGAACTATGATCCAGTAATTGCATTACTGGGTATTTACCCAAATAATACAAGAACACTGATTCAAAGGCATACATGCATCCTATGTTATAGCAGCAGTATTTACAATAGCCAAATTATGGAAGTAGCCCAAGTGTCCAGGGATAGATGAAAGGATAAAGAAGATGTGTCTCACACACACATACACACACATACAAATACTATTTGGCCATAAAAAAGAATGAAATCTTGCCATTTGCAATGACATGGATGGAGCTAGCTTAGCACATAACGCTAAATGATATAAGTCAGAGAAAGATAAATGCCATATGATTTCAACTTCTATGTGGAATCTACAAAACAAGGGAAGAAAAAGAGACAAAGCAAGAAACAAACTCTTAACTCCAGAGCACACCTTGTGGTTACCAGAGGGGAGTGAGTGGGGGATGAGGGAAACAGGTGAGGGGGATGAAGGAGTGCACTGGTCGTGAGGAGCCCGGTGACAAAGGGAAGTGCTGAGTCACTACAGCACACAGCTGGAAGTTTAACAGAATGCTGCATGTTAAGGATGCTGGAATTAAAAACTTAACAAATACATAGATGGTCTCACTTAATCCTCACAACCACCCTCTGCCGTGGGTACTATTATTATCCTCATTTTAAAAATGGGGAAACTGAGGCTGCATGTTTGCCAAGTCACACAGATAGCAAGTGATCTAGAGTCAAGATTCATATCCGAGTACATCTGTCTTCAGAATCCATCCTGAGTCGCCATGCTCTCATGCAAATTGGATGGAGCAGCAAGGTAACTAGCCTACATACACACGTTCTCTTGAACTAAATGAAGCAATGTTAAGTTTAACTTCATTCTTTAGGCTCTTTTCAACTATCACTAATAAATTAGAAAGTTAAAGGGCACCACTCTGGCTGTGAGCTTCTGTGAGAAGGCTTTCCGAGCGACTCCGGGCACATGAAGAGGTGTTTCTGTCACCCTCTGCTTTCCCTTACTGTCCTGGCCGCTGCAGCCCCAGGCATCATGGTGCTGGCCTCTGGGGTCACGTTGACACCAGCGTCCACTGCTGCACAGTGAGGACGAGCTGCCGGTGTGCCTGGCAGCTCACAGCTGCCACACCCCCAGCGCAGCAACCCCTTGACTCTGGACACAGCAGGCACATGAGAAGGACACCCTTAGATAATCCAAGCTCACAAAGCTGTTGTAGTTCAAAAAAGTATTTTTCACTTACAAAACAATATACCATAATAGATGCATTTAAGTAATGCTTTTTTATTTTTAAAGGTTTTGGGTGGGGGGCAGTAATGTCTATATCCAATGTGGGGCTTGAACTCATGACCCTGAGATCAAGAGTCTCATGCTCTTCTGGGCCTGTTCAGTGCCCCAGCAGTTTTACTTTAAGCAACTGGCAAAAGAGGGAAAGGGGAATCAGACATTAATGTATTAAAACTCAGTAATGTTAAAATAAACATGAAATGAGAAAAAAGGAAATGATCTCAATGATAAATGTAACGATTTATAAGCATTTTACTGCAAAAAAAAAAACTTAAATCAATTATCAGTTATAAGATAGGACTTGATAAATTAAACATGGCCAATTTTAAAATCAAAGAGGCAAACAAAAAAATCCTAAAATGTTACCATGTAAAATTTAAATATGATTTGGCTGCTAAATTAAATACAATACATAATCTGGATTGGCAGGTATACATCAGTGAAAAAGTTAAAAGAAATCATTAAAAATTATACATTACACTTGAAACATTTCATTTTCATTTAAAATAAATACATGAATTCACGAATTTCTGGTGCAAATCATGTTTTTGTTCATTTGCTTGTTTTTTGGTAGGAGTTAGCTGATTGGCGTTCTTAAGCAAATCACAACCAAATGCATCTACTACTTAGAGTTTCCATTTCTTTGAAGAAGAGCAAAAACTTATAGAACAACATCAGTACAGAATGCTGGAGTATGACCCCTGGGTATTTTACAGTTGCCTTCTGCCCTAGTTTAGACAGAAAAAATATAAAGCAATCTGTTTTTCCTGAATCTTCCCAAAACATTTACCTTAGGTCATAGAAAAACATCTCTCTTCCTTCCCTCATTCATATTTCATGAGTGTATGCAATATTTTAATTACTGTGCACAATAATAATAACAAGGCCACTGGCCTAAACAGGTCCGAGCGAGAACACACACAGTGCCTCCCAGTGAGTGCGTGGTTCCAGGGGGAGAAGCAGCTGCTCCTAGGTCAAGCGCCTTCTGCCCTCCACAGGGTGGCACCAGCTGGGGCTCTCGGCTGCGATGGCGCTGGACCTCTGAGGCCCTGAGTTACAGGCAGCATACACACTAGTAACCTGCTCTCCTGATTATTTTTACAAATGTACATACACATGGCTGAGAGGGCATCTTAATCAATGTCCGTGGAACCGGGATGGAACTATAATTATGAAGAATGGGCTGTTTTACAGAATAATAACTGCTTTTATTCACAGATGAACGTCAATGACTTCTTACTGTGTTATAAAGAGGTATTTATGAAATTCATCCCATTTTTAGTATGTGTATAAAACATACACAACTGAATATTATTCTGTCCCATAATTAAACATCACAGTCTGTAAGCTTCCAGTGGGCACTCGTTATGCTGTTTAATATTTAGCTCAACTTTGGGCTAAGTCGACTAACACGTGCCTTCTACTGACAAAATAATCTTTCCTGCCCTTCAACTATCCTTCTGATACCTTGGCCTCTCAGTTCTTTGAACTTCTCACCTTGACCACTCACTGAGACCCAGTTTGGTCTTGGTCATTAGCAACAACCAGCCCCCAGCCCGCCCGAATCTCGACCTCACACACCCCACTCTTGGACTCTTCCTCCTGTCCTTCCGGCTTGCTGTCTCTTACACCACTACTCTTGGAATCCTTCAATTCCCCAGGATCCACCCGCTGCTGATCCCACCTCTTTTCTTTCTGTCCTTTATCGTCATGATGTCTGCCTTCATGCCTTGCCCAAGTGAAATTCTGTGGCCAGTCATTATAAACCACTTCCCTGCTTCCACCCTCCTTTGTCCCACTCTGGCTTCTTCACACTCACTTGGCGATTCTGCAGCCCTGGGTAAACCTCATTCCCCACCTGGTCTGCATCTGCACCCATGCCACGCAGCTGAACGCAGCCAGGGAGAAACATTCAACAAGGCCGCTCAGTCTCACTTCTGACTCGTGCTCCTCAGCAGTCATTTTATTTCCCTAGTCCCTCCACTTTCCCTCTCTCCTAGACACCAACCATCCCACTTCCCTTTTTCTTCAAACAAAAATCCTCATTCTCAGCTGATAGATGATCTTGTTTCCTATGACACTGAAAAAGGTGAATCAATCAGAAGCAAATCTGTATAAATTTCCACTAACCAAATTTGCCTTTCTGGCAGCACACATACCTGTATGCTCGGCCTTCCCTCCTAATGGCATGGATGAACTCAGTGTGGCAGGAATAATTAAAAGTATATGGGGACTGGCCCAGAAACACCAGAGCACCACCTAGCACGCTACCATTCATGACGTGCATGATCTTGGGCGGGTTACCTAACCTCACTCAGCTTTAGTTTCCTCACCTGTAAGATAGGGTTAATGATGTCTCTTTTGTAAAGCCATCGGAGGACAAAATAACAGGCACATAATGTAAGAGTCTCATTAAATGTTAGTTCCATTACTTTATCTTATTTTATAAACAGCTTGTGAGAACGTAAATTGGCACAGATACTATGGAAAATGGTATGGAGGTTCCTGAAAATATCAGAAATAAAACTACCATAGGATCCAACAATTCCACTTCTGAGTGGGTATCTTCAGGAACTGAAAACGCTAACTTGATGAGATCTCTGTGCACCCAAGTTCACTGCATCATTATTCACAGCAGTCAAGACATGGAAACAACCTAAGTGGCCCGTCGACCGATGAATCTATAAAGACGTGGTATATACATGCACAATGCAGGGTTCCTCAGCCATTAAAAAAGAATGAGATCTTGCCATTGGCAACAACGTGGATGAACCTTGAGGACATTATCCTCAGTGAAATAAGTCAGAGAAAAACAAACACTGTCTGATAACACATGTGGAATCGAAAGGAATCTAATCTACTCATAGATACAGAGAACATATATGGGGGTGGGGTGAAGGTGGTCAGAAGGGACAGACTTCCAATAATAACTACAGTATAGCGGCTGTAGTTCATAATTGTCTACTGTATATCTGAAAGATGCTAAGAGAGTAGATCTTAAAAATTCTCATCACAAGGGGCGCCTGGGTGGCTCAGGGAGTTAAAGCCTCTGCCTTCGGCTCAGGTCATCACCCCAGGATCCTGGGATCGAGCCACATCGGGCTCCCTGCTCAGCAGTGAGCCTGCTTCCCCCTCTCACTCTCTGCCTCTCTGCCTACTTGTGATCTCTGTCTGTCAAATAAATAAAGAAAATCTTAAAAAAAAAAAAAATTCTCATCACAAGAAAAAAGTGTAACTGTGTGGTGACAGACGTTAACTAGACTTACTGTGGTTTTACAATATATGCAAATAGCAAATCATGTTGTATACTTGAAACCTTATATATGTCAATTACATCTCAATAAAAAATAGCTTCTATATCATACAGTATATGAATTATGTCTCAAAAAGTTGCCCCCCTCCAAACAAGTAATGTACATTTTTCACTAATTCAAACGGTCTTCTTCTCATTGGCCTTAAGTAGGGCAGTTACACTGAATACAGCAGGCTGGATATAAAAAGGGTTCATCTGTCCCCTGAGACTGTCCCTTGAGAATTTAAAAAATGGATTCTGGCTTCAAAATACAATTAAGAAAACTTCCAGAAATGGCATTTTCTAGTCAAAAAATGAATTTTTATTTTATTATTAATTATGATTTCCATTCACAATTCTTTCCCTTTAAAACTTTCTGTCTCCTAAACCATGAAATAAACTTTGTCCTGTAGTTGGACTGGTTTCTAAGTAGGGTTCTATGATCTGTTGATGCAGACTGTGGAGTAGTACATGGGACACAGACCGACATATACCAACATACATATTGATATAGAGAGATAGATAAAACTGCTCTATTTGATCAAGTTTCCCATGTTCAGCTAGACTGAGGAGAGACGGCACATTAAATCACCATAGGCATCACAGTTCTAGATAATGGAACTGTAATTTTTCTTTCTGAAGTCAATTCAGTACGTAATTTTGCATTTGCCACTCCTTTTGCCTTCAAAACTGACCTTAAGTCCTATCTCCTCCATCGCCTTCCTCAACCAACCACACCCACTGTAACTAGCAGCTTGTACACTGGGCCTCTTGCTGACAGTAACCAGGGTCCCTACAGACCAGGAACTGTCCTTGGTGCTTGGCACGTGTCACTTCATTGGAACCTGATGTGAACACTAGAAGGCAGAATCATGGCAGTTCGTAGGTGAGGAAACCCAGATTCAGCAGCTCAGCTAACCGGATGTGGCTGGTGAGGCAGCCCCAGGATGCTGGACTGGCCAGCTCCGAGGCCAGCTCTCCACCGTGAGGCCACGCTGCCCTGCCAGTGGGCCTACAGTCAGTCATCCCGTCTTGTGCATCACTGTGGAATGAATAGGTCTTGTCTAACCAAATTGCACAGTGTGTGGTGTATTTTTACTGATAACTTTGACCTGCTGTCTTCCCAGGCCACATGGAAAGGCAGTCTTCTGTGTCTAGGCTAACTCGGGTAAGAACAGAGAAAGAGCAGCCATCCCAGTGCCTGTGGAAGACCAGGGAGCACAGGAAAACCAATTCTGCATGTTGAATAAGGGAATGAACAAGCAGCACACTGACAGCACACGGTTTCCTGGGGCGGGAGTGAGGGGGGTAGCAGAACCTCAGGGAAGCCTCAGGAAAGTTTAAATCACAGAGCTGAGCAGGAAGATCAGAAATAGAGGCACATCTATTCCCAAATTCATCTGCTGAGTGATGCTGCATAATTCATCTGATATTTCTGTAATATTGGCTTCCTCATTTATCAAAGAAAGACTCACTACATGATCGCTAAAATCCCATTAAGCACTTTGATTCTTCTCAACAATGAATCCATAGGCTGATACAAGTTTCTACTCACCACTTTCAAAGCATGCTGACCTCTCACCATCCTCTAGTCTACACATCTGTTTTCAAGAAGTTTCCTGACAGTCTTCCACAGAAACTCCTTGCCCAGGTTGTTTTCCCCATGAACTTGCATAAGTCCACTCTTCCCACTACGACCACCTCCTCCCAATGCATCTGTGGACGTATCCTGTTCAGTACACACTGAGAAGCCAAAGAAGGGAAAAAACCACCCTTTTCCCCATCCTCGACTCCAGGGTCCAGTTTAACTGCTCTCACCTTGCAGGTGCTCACAGAGTTATTATATGACACAGTTGTTAAACCTGGAAACAGCACATAGCAAAAATGGGCCATTTAATGTAATATCAAAAGCAACAAAAATGATCTATAATGCAATTATTTGTAAAATCACCTGCTGACTGGTTACTTTTTTTTTTTTTTTTTTTAAACTGGGGGGTAATTCTGAGCAAGATTCTTAACTAGGAATTTTTTTTTATTTTCTGAATTGAGGATTAACTAAAGCATCTTCAGCTTTGCCCCAGGGATGCATGGGACTCTAGGAAATTAATTTTGCTTCTGTGACACAGTCTGTTTATCTCGAAAAGAGAAATAATATTAATCATATGTTCAAAGGAACTGTGACCCCACCAGAAAAGGCTCAATACAAGTGCAATCAAATTTCAAATATATCCCAGTAAAAGCAGACCTATTAACAACAGTGTTGAGGCAAAATTTTAGAGAGGCAGGAGTTTTAAAAACAAAAAAGAGAAATGAAAGAATGTCTCATCGCTGCCCAACGATAGGGTATTTCTGCTTTTCACATGCTAACACAAGCCAGTGCGGAAGTTAGATTTAGGGTCAGCCCAATGCTTTCAGCTACCCAGGGAGAAAACGTTAAGTTATCCCCCTCCTACAGGAAAGTTGTACCTGTAAATCACCAACAGGTCAATTAACATTTTGCTTTTTCTGTTACAGGTGGTGTAAAAAGAGGTTTTAGAGAAAAACCACTATTCTTGGCAGCGAGAACACTGGCTCCCAGCACTACTGGTTAAGAGCATATGAGCTATGGAGACAGACAGAGCTCAGTTCTACAACTATTAACACTTGTACCTTCAGATACTCAGTGGTACCAATAGAGGTTCCTGTGTTAGGCACACTATGTTCAGCAGTGAGAATCCATGCTCTTCCCTCTTCTTTCTCAATGAAAATGCTCCAGCCAGCCTCTGACAGGGGATCCTGAAATGCATGCCCTTAGCCCTGGCCTCACCATCTTATTCCCAACCCCCATCCCTCTGGCCAGAGGTCCTTCTTCAATCCAAGCCTAAGCCCAGTTCCTTTCTAGTGTGCCTCAATAAATACATTCCTAAATGTGAAATCTAGGAAATCTAAGCCTTCCTGAGTATGCCCAATTACTAAAACAGAGAAAATGAATACCCTAAGAAAATAAAGCTAAACTTCTGAAAAACCCTGTCCTATCCCAGGACCTTCGAGAAATAAGCCAATATGATAACAGATTAGGCTTCTTGTGGCAATCAGTAATATCAAACAAAACAGCCCTCTAGAACATAACCCAACCAACCAGCGGCTCACAGGGAGCCATACCGAGCACGGGGCACTTCCTTTCTGGAAGCAGCAGGTGCTTCAAATGACAGCGAAGAGGCAATCACAGTTTCTCCAGCCGCTAACAAGAAACCCTGTAGTGAAGGAGGTTTTCAAAGCACCCACCTTGTTGAGGACATCTCGCTGGCAGCCGAGATAAAGATTGGGAAGAATTCGGGTTGGCCCAATGTTGGCAACAGGTAGGCAAGGCTGAGAAATGCAGGTAGGGACTAGAGCAGATTTTCCTTCACAGAGGCCAGGGAAACAACGGGAGAACTCCGCAAACCCACCTAAGAATAAACATCATAGAATTATGCCATATACAAAGATAAAAATCAGCCATCAGGGGAACTGCTCAAACAAAAAGGTTTAAAACCAGGGGCGCCCAGCTGGCTCACTCAGTTAAATGTCTGCCTTTGGCTCAGGTGGTGATCTGGGTTCAAGCCCTGCACTGGGCTCCCTGCTCAGCGGGGAGTCTTTTTCTACCTCTGCCTGTTCCCCGCCCCCCACACCCCGTCATTTTCTCTCTCTCTCTCTGACAAATGAATAAATAAAATAAAAATCTTTAAAAAAAAAAGAAAAAAGACAAAAGCAAATCCCACAGATGCAGGTGGGCACCCCTGCACACACACTCCCGTCCGCAGGTACCAGCCGCTAGGTATGGGACACAGCCCGGCACCGAGCCTTGGCTTCTGGGGCCACAAGAGGGGGTGCGGCCCTGAGGACACTGAGGGCTCCTCTCCTCCTCTCCATCTCCCACATTACATATCCTGTATTTCCTCCCTGTTCCCCATCCCCCAAAGGAATGCTTTTCTGTGGAACTTAAAGAGAATTTAAAATAAGTAGCAAATAACCAAGCCAAGACAAATATTCACAGGAGCAAAATGAGGATATTTAAAAAAAAAAAGTGAACTGAAGCCAGATGTTATTTCTTCAAAATAAAACTGATCAAGTTAAAAATTCTTCCTAGAATTAACTTAAAATCTTCCTGCTATACAGGTTGTTTCATTTCAAAGGTATCACAAACATACACACCCCTCTTCTTGCAAATAGTCTCCACAGCAAGCCCTTGAAATTCCTGGACAGTGAATCAAGGTTCCCATAATCACCATGGATTCCTGGGCTCCGCGGTTCATTTTGCTCAGCACTATGAAGAAGTGGTGACAGACCCTAACTGCTTAGGGGACATGAAGGACTCGTGCCAAGATTCCCAGACCCAGGAGAATCCTGTTTCTCCTAGTCCGTCCTTACAATGATCTGCTCTATGACCTTCATTAAGACACAATCTTGCCGTTTCATAACCGAGCCACAGGAGACACGTTCACCTCCTCTGGAAAAGAAAAAATGAGCAAGGTCTTCTCTGGGTTCTCCAATCTAAATATTCCTTGCTATCCATATCCAGACCCAGAACCTAAAGATTCTGAGAAATTTTCAGAGAAATCCTCTGCAGCCAAACCCTCACTACTTGCTAAGTTCAAAATCAGGAAGCAAAGAGATTTGGATCACAGGAAATACTTGTATATTTTTAGTACTATTTAATTAAAAAAATTAACATGTTATTAGAAGTCAAGGAAACCCTCACTTTTACCTCTTTAATCAAGCCTTAAACAAGATACTAAATTCTCTTTTTAATATTTATCTCCGGATCCTTGAGTTATAGTCTGCTAATCTTCAGCCCACTTGCAGAAGCTAATACAAAACGTGCCCTCAAAACCTGCACATGCACAGAGAGCTGGGAGATGTCATCCCTTACTGTCCCCGGTGGTCATATGGACTCCTGTGTCTGTTGTCAGTGGCTCCACGCTGAAGCAAGTGAGGGTGGCAGGAAATCAGTGACAAGTCTGCATCACTAGCCTCCCACCTAAGTGCGCGGCTCTTTCTCGCCAGCAGTGTGCTTACCAAGGTGCTTAAGAAATAACCCAATGGCAAGAGCAGGTGGTTCCATTACAGAACCCTCCAATTCCTTCAGGTGGCAGACACGGCCCTCAGGGCGTGTCCTCCTACAGGTTTGTGGCTTCACCGCCTGCCATTTCCAAGCATGACCTCCAGCCACACAGGAGCCGCTGTGATTTCACACTCCAGCGCTATTCTCCCATCCAGGAATAACACCGCCACTGCCAGGCCCTATGCACACACACTCGGCAAACCACAGACAAGCCCCATGATCGAGGCTGCAGCGGAGCTGAGCTCAGATACAGTGGGACCTGGCCTCACCTGGGGGGGGGGGCCTTCCTCCACCCTCTGTCTGCAGCTAATTATTCAGCTACGTCTTGTTAGGATTCACCGGAGACACAAAGGGAAAAAAGCAGTGCTTCTCAGGGTGCATTTTCTAAAGTGTGCTCCCCAGCACTGGGGTCCTGCAGGGAGCAGAGGGGACACTGGCCCAAACAGTCAGAGAAATGCCGTACACCCTGTCCCTGGGAGAGTCACAGCACACACTAGCATTATTAAAGGCTCCAAAAGGTATCTCCAAAAAAATGAGTTTAATTTAACTCAAATCAGTTTGGGAAACTTGCTTGTCCCCGGCCATTTCACCCCCTAAACTCTATTAATAGCTAGAGCAACTCACACATAAAGAAATGCTAGCCTAGGGCCAGTGCAAGTATGGGGACGGAGTACTTGCAGAACTCCTACACTCATGACATAACCCACGGGCAACCTCAAGAAAGGGGTCAGCCTTTAATGGCCTTGTATATGAGGGTCACTGATTAGGACTTGTAATTTTCTTCCTATTAGTGTTCTGTCCCTTCTCAGTCTAGTTGCACAATAGTTATATTCAAGGTGAGGTATGGTTTTTTTCCCTCCAAGTATTTCTTATAACAGTAAGTGTTAAAGGGTCTTACCATTCTTTGCCCATCTCACACCTACCCACCATAATAACTGATAGACTCTATTTTGATTATAATTTAATTTATTTTGATTACTAAATTAATGAATATTTATTCTATTAATAAATTAATTTATCAATAAATTATCAATTTTTAAAAAAGATTTTATTTATTTATTTGACAGAGAGAGATCACAAGTAGACAGAGAATCAGGCAGAAAGAGAGGAAGGGAAGCAGGCCCCCTGCTGAGCAGAGAGCCTGATGTGGGACTCGATCCCAGGACCCTGAGATCATGACTTGAGCCGAAGGCAGCGGCTTAACCCACTGAGCCACCCAGGCGCCCCAAATTATCAATTTTAATCATATTTAATTGATAAATATTTAAATTTAATAATCAAATATCAATATTTAATTGGTAAATAAATTTATTGATTTATTAATCGATAAATTAATATTTATTAATAAATTTCTTTGGGTTACAATTTAATGAGTTTAAATGTTAGCTTCTTCTAACTTCTGTGGTTCCAGTGTTTCTATAGGGAACTGTTCTCACATTTTTTCCCTATTCTGGCTCCAAAATATTTCATGGACTGGTATCTCATTTAAATCCAACAGAACCATATTTCAGTAAACCCTCTCAGAGAAAAAGAGGAAACTCCATTTGAATTCCATTTTAAATTTATAAGTAGTCAGACATACAAATAATACAAGTAATCAAAGAATTACCTAACATTTACTAAGTGACATATATTGCTCTAAGCACTTACAAGTAGTTATTCAATCTTTATAACTAGGAGGCAGCTGCTGTTACTATTCCCATTCTACAGCTAGGAAAACAGAGTTTCAAAAAGACACAAGGTAACAACTGGTAGAACTAGGGTATGAGCCCCAGCAGCCTGGCCCTAGAGGGCCAGTCAATCGTTGTGCTATAGATCTTCTCCAAATACTACAGGATTAACTCTCAGGATGCAGGTACAGCCTTGCTGATTTCTTTAGGGCCCCGCATGGTACACCTGGTGACCTAGGTCTCAATACCAGGCTAAAAACAGCCATGTGCCTCTCCCAAACTGATGGCAAAGCCTCACTTCCCCAAAGCCATATATAGTTCAAAAGCTTCAATGAGGGAAAAAAAGGGAAAGCAGTCTGACATGACTAGAGACACATGAGACTCTCAATGCTCTCATTTCACACGTAACCAAGAACAGAGCTGACAGCTGAACTAGTTAAGATAGAAACAGTCACTGGTTTGTTCGTGATCACAGTGTGCAAGATGGTGGGGAAGCTGAAGCTGTCCTGAGGACTTCCAGGCCATCCTCCACAATGCAGCTCTCAGAGGGGATACAATTTGGCAACAATCACCAGCATCCGCCAGCCTGGGCTGTTTGAGTTCAGCTTTATCACTAATTACTACCATGATCCTAAATCAGTTACCTTGGGAGGTGGGGTGGGGGACTCTCAAACATGAGCATGGCTCTAGAAAATTCTAAGAGAACAGAAATAAATGAAAGCAAGAAACCTGTTTTTAACCTCAAAACAAAACCATAAAGCCAAACAAAACAGCAAATAACACACTGTAGGACACATTATAAAATAAAAAGAAACTTCTTTTTTACATATCTTTTCAGCTGATCTCAGGCACAAACCCGAAGAGCCTTAAAATATTTAACAGATTTTGTTGAAATCAGAGCACTCATTTAGTGCTCAGTCTGGACTGAAATGTCCCAAACTATGGCTGCTAGTCACTTCCAGAAAACACTACCTCAGCCAAAGAGTACATTTTCCCTGATCTTTATCTAAGACAATGTTCCACTCTGCTAACACCCTCCTTCATTGACAGTTTTTTCCATTCACTGACCTTTCATTCATTGTTGTACTCTAGTGACCCCAGTTTCATTTCATTAATTAACAACAGATGAGACACTGCCTGATTTCCCCGAACTCTTGAAAAACTATCTGTGGCCTCATCAGCCACTCAGTTTTGAAATATGTCTAAAATGCCCTTCTCCCTCTTACAAACCAGACTTAACAAGAAAAGTATAATTCATCTGTGCAAACTTTGTTACAAATGGCTGACAGATACAGACCCGTCATCATCTCTGCCCTGTCATAACCCTCCCCGATCCCCCAGACTCTGTGTTAGACTGCCTGACAAGAACACACAGCATCAGTTCACGATCTGCTTGTGCTGAAAATCTTTTTAAATACTTTTAAGGTTGGCCAAGGATTTAACTCACTATCCAATCTCACCACGTTTCTCCTCTCCCTAGATTTTATGGTCTTTACCATCTGGGAATGGAGAAAACACAGTCATGTAACCCCGACGAGCTTCCCAAAGACAGACCTGAATCTAGGAATGGTGGTAACCACGCTCCCCCTTAGGCTGAAGCATTTGCTTCCAAGAGGAAGACGTGTGCGCAGACACGCCTGGCCCGCAGAGAAATGCGGACAAGGGGACAGGCACGGAGGCATGCAGACCCCTCTGGCCTCCACAGATTTGAACAGACAGGCAGACAAAGTACAATCTCTGTTAGTCTTCCACAAATCCAACCAGTAGAATGCTCATTTATAAATACACACATATATATTACTTTGAACAGAGAAAATGTTTAGTATAAAGACATTCATAACTTATATAGTATTTTATTTTCATTCAGCCAAGAAAAACTTCCTTCAGAGCACCACCTTAACAATTCTAATCACAAATACCATTTTCTGTAAAAGCCAATGTGAACCACCATTTAATTTTGGGGGAAAAAATCTGCCAAGTAAAATACATTTAACAATTCTACTAAACAATCCCAATCAGTCACTCTTTTCTCTCTGCCCTTACAACCAGTTATAAATCACCGTGATTTTTCTTAAAAAAAGAATATTTGTAATAAACAAAAGTAGCCTTTTACTACAGCTTAGTGATGTGAAATAAAGGCTCAAGTCTCAAATTCTAAAAGCGGATTCCCTAGTCTTTTAGTCAAAGTAGAGAAACATGCCATCTTCCTTTCCTTTAGAGACAGCTCTCTGTAGGGAGAGACACAGGACCTCTCCAACAGGTGGCTGGTCCTCAGAGCTCCCTCCGCCCCCCAGAGCCGAGCAGAGCGGGAAGAGGAGCTAAGAGCTACTCCCTCCCACATGGTGGGGGGAATTCCACAGCTCTATACAAAAGTAGTACTTATACCAAGCTCAATTTTATGAGAGATGTACTTCTAAACAGTCAATGCAAATCAATTTTTCATATTAAATCATTTTCACATAGTTTATATGGTTTCATACTTTTTAAATAGAGTTCTCGTGTAGTTTAACCATTGTAAGACAAAGACTCCCTTTTCATGACATAATACAAGCCATTCACTTACCTCTCCCAGAGTGCATGTGAAGGATTTAAGTACCCCCCACCTGTACAGAACAGTTCTCTCCATCTTGAAAATAATACCTGCTACTGTGCTATTAGGAGACAATCCTAATATTAAACACTAAATTGCTGACACTGTATTTCAATTGTTGAGACGTTATTTCACAACAGATGGACATTTCACTTCACAATGAAGCGACTGATTCGGGCAACTCTGTCTCTAGCTGCTCACAAAAAAACTCAACTGTGGTTACAATGCTTCCAGGTCAGCGGACTGTCCACATGGAGAGTTGAAACTAGCTAAAGAAAATGAAACAAAAATGAAGGCGCCATAATGTCGCACCCCTGGTGGAAGCAAACGGACAAAAGTAACGGTAGGACAGGCTGGTCTCGAAGCCAGGCCACACGTTTGACAGACCGTCTCTGGGAGGGGAGACAGCATGGCAGATTTTCCTCAACAACTTCAGCAACATTCCATATTTGTCTTTCTCAGCCAATCTCCACTGAACAATGCTGATGAAAAAAAAAATCCTTAATAACAGAAGGCATTAACTGCAAGGTCCTATTCCATCTGCTCTGTAGCGACCAGAGCACAGACTAACAGGAAAGTGGACAAGCAGAACTTCTGCAGAGACTATGCAGGAAGCCAGACAAGTAGCCTCGGTCTCATAAAATGTGCCCCGTAAATGACATCTCCAAAATAGCTCGCTCTGTACTAATCAACTCTCTCACCTGGTGCAGTCAGGGGATGAGAAATCCTATCTAATCTAATTTGTGGATTAATACAGTTATCACCTAGACAACAAAACAGCTTTTAAATTTTCAAAGTACTAGCATTAAAAAAAACCACCACATACTATAATAATCTAATTTCTTGTGATTCAGAATGTCTAGATCTTGTTATCCCTCAAGATAACTTTATCTGCATCAGTTAGCAAAATCCAGAAGTGTTGTTCAGTAAAGAATTCTCAGAAGATGTAGGGTGATAGCTATTTTACTGATCTTGGCAGTTGGCAATACGGAGCTAGACCCAGAAACTCCTCCTCTTAAAACACCCAGAAAACACAGCTAGGACCCTGAATAAAAGCCCTCAAACAAAGATTATTTTAAAGAATGCAACCAAAAGAACCAAATGAAAGGAATATGGTCAGAATCCACAAGGAGATCTGTAAGAGGGGAGCCAGATTCACAGAGGCAGCCCCTACTGGTCCTGCAGTAAAATGTGAAGACAGGGCCAAGTGAGCAGGGTCCGGGGGCTTCCCGAGAAGAAAGGACTTAGGAGGACCCTACTGCCTTCAGCATGGAAGGGGAGGTTATTAAAGAGACCACATTTGCTCATTTCACCTGAAAACCAAAGATTTCCAAGCTTGTCCCATTTGATGTCCCAAAATCCAACCTAACACTTTCAACTCCCTTTGATCATTTTCCTAAAAGATTAACATTTAAAATAAAGCCAAAGCCAACATCTCCCTCTCTTTCCTTCCACATCCCCATCCATGGTCACCCCATCTTCTCAGTTCAGCCAAACTGTTTTGCAAAGATGTTTGGCAACATTCAGTTGCTGTGCCAAACACACTGACTTTCCTCCCCCCCCCCTTATTTAAAGATTTTATTTATTTGAGAGAGAAAGAGCACAAGCAGGGGGAGGGGCAGAGGGAAAAGCAGACTCCCCCCTGAGCAGGGATCCCAATGTGGGGCTCAATCCTGGGACTCTGTGATCATGACACAAGCCAAAGGCAGAAGCTCAACCAGCTGAGCCACCCAGGCGCCCCACATGGACTTTCCTTTATGTCCCTTCTATCTGCCCTGCCTTCCCATTCTTCTGCCGCCCTCTGCTCCAGGACCTTTATCCCTCATTCTTTTTTTTTTTTTTTTTTTTTTTTTTTTAAGATTTTATTTATTTATTTGACAGAGAGAGATTACAAGTAGTCAGAAAGGCAGGCAGAGAGAGAGAGGAGGAAGCAGGCTCCCTGCCAAGCAGAGAGCCCGATGCGGGACTCGATCCCAGGACCCTGAGATCATGACCTGAGCCGAAGGCAGCGGCTTAACCCACTGAGCCACCCAAGCGCCCCTTTATCCCTCATTCTTAGATAAACTCAGTAACACCTCTCTCTGGTCCACTTGTCCTTCTCCCCACTCATGTCCTCTGCTGCCAGATTAAGCATCGTAAAATAAAGTTTTGATGTGGTCTCTGCTCTCAATACTGACTCAATACCGAATAAAATACAAAATTGTGAGCCAGACATTCAAGACCCTTCCTAATCTCAACCCACCGTCCAACCTGATTTTCCATGCCACCGCCTTCCATGGAAAAGGAAAATTGGTCTTCTGTTTTCCTAACACACTGTGTTTTCCAATCTTGGGCCTTTGGCAATTTAGTGTCTCCCCCAATCCATTTTATTATTTCCTTCCAAACCATAGGCAAGCACAAGCCATACCTCTTCTATAGAAGGATATTCCAAAGATTTTTTTACCATAACCAATAAAATACATTTTACATCAAAACCTTCTCAACACAAGATGATTCCATTCACAGCCACAGACACCCGGGGCTCTGGAGAACCGGCCAGGGGTCACAGGTCAGTGCTGGGGGCCAGGTCCCAGAAACAAATTTCACAACACTATCTTCCCTTCCTGAGTTACTCTAACAGTTTCAATATTCTTCTGTTGCATTAAAGAAAAAAAAAGTCTCTCCAGGACACCTGTGTGGCTCAGTTGGTCAAGCAACCGATTCTTGATTTCGGCTCATGCCAGGATCTCAGCGTCCCCGGATCAAGCCCTACGTCCAGCTCCATGCTCTGTGGGGAATCTGCTGGAGGATTCTCACTCTCCCTTCTCCCTCTGCCCCTCCCCTCTACTTGCATGCACGCTGTCTCTCTCTAAAATAAATAAATAAACTTTAAAAAAAAACAAAAGACAACACTTTCCTGACCAGCCTATCTATACATAATCTTGCCAACTTAGAACTTCCCTAAAATTTATGGCAACCATCCAGCAGAGTACTTGCCACTGACTTGGTAACTGTGAATTACCTTTGTGAGTGTGTTTTGTGACCTCTATTTCTCCAGCTAGAATACATTGTGAACTGCTTGTGGGTAAGAATTAGGTCTCACCCTCATTTGTACTCCCCTCAACATTTAGCACAGTGCTTGGCACACAACTGAAATTCAATAAATGTTTACTGAATCTTTCCTTGTTACAATGAATAGCTGTTGACAGACACAAGTCTTGTATATTTTTGGTGTTCAAAAGGATTTCCTGATTCCATTCAAAGCCCAAAACTATGTTGGCATGGGTGGGGGCCCAGAGTCTGCTTCCTATTCCTAGACCACAATGCCCTAGAACACTCTCAGGGTGAGAGCAGCAGCACAAGACAAGAAAAACATTTTTCTGCTACTAAAGAAAAAAAAGTAGAATCTGTGAGTGCTACTTTGGTCATGGAAAAGCAGCACTGAATCCTCACTGAGCTCCTGCCACACCCAATCTTAAGCGTGCTGAGGATTTCACATGAAAGGTGGAGAGAGAAAATGTTTTCAGATGTCCCTAAGTGGCTCAGAAGTTCATGACCTGAAGAGCCCAGTAATACCCCCAGGGCTCAGGGAATCTGGGCACATTCCTCAGGAAACTGATCAGACCAATTTCAATTAGGACGCAGATGAGGATGAAGGGGCTGCCTGACAGGTCTATAGTGATCATCAGTGAAATGAGGTTATTTATCAAGAGATAACTATGAGTCAGAGGTAAAAGGGCTATTAGTCTGGTCGCTGGGGAATGACTCCTAAAAATCAAATTTGACTAACTTGTACACTGTCCATGAATCACCATACAACTCCTCTCTCAGGCCTTTCTACATGAAGCTCAAAGCTTTCTGGTCTAAGCCCGTAGCAGGCTTTCCCATAAACTACTTCTGTGTATTCTTTTCTTCTCTATCCACAATCCTCTTCAGCCGTTTGCACAGCCTCCCCGGAGACCTCATAAAGCAGGCAGGAAAAAGGGGCTACCTGTTCAGTCAACCAAACAACTTGAGACCACTGGAATCATCTGTAGGTTCAACGAGACACTTAATGAGCACCTACCGTGAGCAGGACACAGGTAATGGGGGAGTGGTGACCAAAACAGAGGCCCTCTCTGGAATGGACAGTGCAGTGGACAAACGTCAACCAAATAATTAAATGTATTAACTAATTAGAGGTAGGTGGTCAAAGGAGTGTGTGTAACAAAGAAAACCAACTTTGCCTGGTAGCTAGGGAAGGCCTGACGATAACACTGAATCCAGCAGGAGACAAAGGGTGAGTGAGTGGAGGACACAAGGAGAGGGCCTCTGCGAAGGCCCAGGACAGTGCTGCCGCAGGCCTGCAGCAACCAGGAGGAGGTGCACAGAAGTGAAATGAACTGAGGCTGGAGAGGTAGGCAGAAGCCAGCCATTCTAGGGCCTTGTGAGTCTGAAGGATTTGGGAATTGATCCGAAAAGCCAACGACGCGTATTAGGCCAGGGAGTTATATAATCTGGATTACATTAAAATATAAAATAAAAATACTACTTTGGCTCCAGAGTGAGTAATGGATTGTAGGTGGCAAGGCAGAAGGTAGGAGAAGCGCAGTGAAGAGGCTCCTGGGGCCCCCGGAGTAGGGGAGATGCTCTCGGCTTGACTCGGCCGCTGGCAGGAGAGGAGGCGAGCAGGCACCCTGAGAACTCAGCAGACAGACCTGGGGACTGGGAGGCGGCAGGGGCTGCAGTCCAATTCTTGACAGCTCACAGATTTGTCCTTCTGGTTTAAAGGGCTTGCATAATTTGACTTCATTTCTTCTCAATGGCCACTTTTCCTCTTCGCAAATAAATCCACTCTAGTCCCCCCACTGCCCCCTAAAATCAAAGTTCAGTCCTGACACTCTGAATCGTGTTTCTCCCCCAGTCTAAATGCCCAGGCCCATTCCCCTCCAAATCGTACTCATCCTACAAAGTCTGGTTAGAATCCCAGCGCCGTAACCGAATCCTCCCAACCTCTGCCGATGATACCCCATCACACCGCGACGTCCACGTCAGACATGTTTCCCCAAACTGGTGGCTAGGTTCTTCGAGGGCAAGGCCCAGCCTTTTGCTTTTCTGGTGGCTCAGCCCAGGGCCCAACCACAAAAGTGCCCATGAAGCCCTGAGAGGTGGACTGGATGAAAGAAGTCCTGGGCCTAGCGCTTCTCCAGAACCACAGGTGACACGACCAGGGCAAGGCTAAGGCCATTGTGGTCATCGAGGCTACTGTCCCCTGGCTCATGCAGACGATCAAGATGAGGAAACAAGGAAACATCTGCGATCTGGCTTGCGGGCCGTCTTTAAAAAAGACCCAGCCACAGCTGTGACTTCAGCACCGGGAGCCGGGGGCAGTGACATAAACCAGCTCACCACACTGGCAGGCAGCGGCCAGAGAGAGACGATCCAGGCAGCGGGGCCTCAGGCCAGCTGGGGCTTGGGCGCACAGCCGCCAGCGAGCAAGACGGCACCGGTGTTTGGTCTGCTTTCAGGGGCTTTCAGTCTCTGCAGCTTTTTAAACCCAAGAACAGCAACTCCGGGGCAACTTAGTACTTTTACTGAAACCCATCCATTTCCATCTCCTTTACCAACTACTGCAGGATTTGAAATGGGATGACTGAAGAGGCCCCTCTCTAGACAATAGGACAGAAATGTCAAACTGGGTCACAGAACTCATGGTAACAATAGGACGCACCGTAAAACCTGTCACCAGCAAGACAGGGCTCTACCCTACTTTCCATTAGGAAAGACAGTGAGTCCACTAAACCAAAGCCATATCTTCATTATACAGATCTACTGACTGAATCTAGGTCTCTGTTACATTGAAAAAGTGTAGTCAAATAGATTTTTACTCCCTCCGGGTTCTAATGAGACTAGAAAATCTAACACAAAACAAAGAAATGTGTACTTGGCCTTTAACCACTGCAAACATTAACCTAAGACCTTAGCTGTCTTCCAAGACCAAATGTTTGTAAAAGCCCTTAGCATTTTACTGACACTGTACCTAACAGTAAATGCTTAATAAATGGTATCTTCTATCATTATTCAGAACTACCCTTCAGCATAGAACAGAGGAGTTAGACTTTTATGTGAGGATCACCCTGGCTAAAATAATGTAATGTTTTTAAAAAGTTTTATAAACGGTATATTTTCATACACTGCTTCATTCCATAAAATGTGGAAGTAAGAATAGGACTCTGAAATCCACAAAGAGTCCGAGAAAGGGCTACCATGAAAAGTGCCTTCAGTCCAGCCTCCTGATGAAATTCCACAAGACTCTGGAATTACTGCTGATATGGGCCTTGGGCCCGTGGTGGGAGTGAGCTTAGGAGAGTCACTCAGGGCTGGGTTATTTTCCTTGTCTGTAAATGGAAGGGCTGGAGTCTGTGATTCACGTGTGCTGTTTTGCTGGAGGGTTGGTTATCCTGTGTCTCATCAGAGGACAGAAATGAGTGCTGCAGAGTTAATTACTGTGTGGGTCCCTTTTGCTTTTACTCAGAATCACAGCAGTGAGTAAAGAGAAGGAAATAACAAGCATTTCTCATCTTTAGGTTGATCTTTATTTCTATGAACAACCCATCTATTCTCTTTTCTCTATGTTAGCTAGAAATTAAAGTCCAAGTTCGGTATTTCTCCTTTTCTCTTCTAGATTTATGATCAGTCTGGTGCCCTCAGAAATACAACAGACAGGGCACCTGGGTGGCTCAGTGGATTAAGCCTCTGCCTTCAGCTCAGGTCATGATCTCAGGGTCCTGGGATGGAGCCCCACATCAGAATCTCTGCTCAGCAGGGAGCCTGCTTCCCCCACACACACCACCCCTCTGCCTGCCTACTAGTGATCTCTCTGTGTCAAAAACTTTAAAAAAGGAGGGGACACAATAGACAAAGGCAAGTAGAATAAAATGATACATGGTGAATGAGGCCAAGAAACAGGATTATTTTTTAAAGAGGACAAGTTTTCTGACCATTACCAAGACAAAAAAAGTTGATCAGTAAGTCAATGGTGGCAACTATTTGTTTTCTAACTCAGAAGGATAACAGCTTTTAAGGGAAGACAGCCACTACAGAGACTCCACGGGCATCATCCAAGCCAATCCTCACAACCAGGACCCTCCATGATGGTCATTTTTGTGAAACAAATGTTTATGACACCCATTCTGTCACTCCATTCATTCAAATTCTTTGCCTTGTTTTCACAGATGGCTGTGGGAGCATACACGCATTTTTAAACTGCTTATTAAATAACGGATTTCACAACTGCAAAAAAATTGGAAAAGATGGTTTTGTCATCACCTATACAACAATGATGATGGAGAACGTCCCAAAGGAATCCAAATTCATTCTTTCAGGATGAGGCTGCTACTGGTAATTAAACCCTTTACTCATCTGGGGTAGAATGATGCTATGCTTTGGCTCGGCTTGATTATTGGGAGACTTCCTAATGGCTAAACAGAACAGTCAATTTATATTCACCTTTAAGAATTTATAGAAATTATCACAACCATCTCAGTTTGTATGGTTTCACAGACTTGTATCTTCCTATGAGTAGAGTGAGATCTCTAGAGCTATTAGCTTTTTATCAACACTCATTATTTAAGGATCAAATAAAGATACACACTATTTCATCATGGTATTTTTATTAGCTTTTAAAATCATGTTTAAATCTACTTAAATAGATGGAAACATTTTCCTATTAGATACTTTTCCCATAACAGCTATATGTTTGCTCTGACTGAATATACTTTGTAAATCATTTATTTCAAAACAATCTCAAGTTTTCACTACACTTTCAGATTAGTTCCATCACTGTTTAATACAATCACTTATATTCTACACTAATAGAATAAATCACATGAAATAGAAATGGGACAAACCTACATGTAAGCTAATTTATACATCAAATATTTACTGAGAACTTAAGAAGTTCTGGGCCTTGTCAGGGAACACAAAGATGAAAACGACATAGACCTCAGGTGGAAAAAGAGAATCTAGTAGGGGAGTTAGGCTAATAAATGAAAAACGATAATATAAGATTTAAAGAATATTTTAAGATAATAATGAAATACAGTATATGGCTACCAAATTAATCTTGGGAATACTGACTGGCTTAGACGAGGGGAAAATTGGTCAGGCAAGGGTCAAGGTGCCAGGCTAAGGAGGCCTGCAGATGAGGCCAGTATAGGCAGAGTTCATTGCAGAACCAGGGTCCAAGTTTCAGGACTTGAAGCCTTAGTAAAATGGTCTCCCCAATAAGCAGCTGCCCAAGTGACTTAAGAGAACCCCTTTCACCTGAAAGAAACAAGTTTAAGGGATGCCTGGGTGGCTCAGTCGGTTAAGCATCTCCCTTTGGCTTGGGGCATGATCCCAGGTTCCTGGGATCAAGCCCTGCATCGGGCTCCTTGCTCAGTGGGGAGCCTGCTTCTCCCTTTCTTTCTGCCTGCCACTCTCCCTGCTTGTGCTCTCTCTGTCAAATAAATAAATATATCCAATCTTTAAAGAAACAATATTGTTTAATATTGTTTAAAACATTATTGTTTTAAAAAAACAATAGGCTAGCCCCATCCCCAAACAGGACCTGTTCCATATTAAGGAATTAAGCCCCTTCCAGTAGAGCTTCCTTCAGTAACCTTGCCTTTCTTTATGTCCCAACAACGAGGTCCTATGGGTAGGTGTGGGTCGCCACTTGTTGGAGGGAGAAGCTCATTAAAACACTTCTTCTGGGGCGCCTGGGTGGCTCAGTGGGTTAAGCCTCTGCCTTCGACTCAGGTCATGCTCCCAGGGTCCTGGGATCAAGCCCCACAGCAGGGAGCTTGCTTCCCTCTCTCTCTCTCTGCCTGCTCTCTGCCTACTTGTGATCTCTGTCAAATAAATAAATAAATCTTTTTCAAAGATAAAAAAAAATAAACACTTCTATCAGTTCCCTGAGGATGTCTTTTTGTTCCCCTTCTCTAAAGCCATTTTTTTCCCAGGCAAGATGGCCCTGAGAATGGAAATGGAATTGGACCACAATCCTTTACTTCCATATCTAATGGCCATAAAAACCATCTCACATCTGATACTTTCTTCCCAAATAATCTCAGAGTAGCTGACAGCTCTAAACCCATGGAGAAAGCACCTCGAAGAAGTCACCGCATCTATGTTATGAGGCTGACCACCATCTCCAACTGCTGAAACCAACAGGTGCAGTTGGCAGGGGAAGCAGTCTCCAGTTATCCTGTCACTGTCTGTAGCACCTGCGAGAAGCCTGCAGGCTTTTCCAGTTATGTCCCCCCGCCAACAAAATACTGAAGAAGCATCCGTCATTATGTCCACAACCCTGAACACCCCAAGCAACTGGACCTTGACAACAAAACGGGCTGCCAAGAAAGGACAGGGGAGCTTCCCTGGCATTCTCTTCCACTTACCGCTCTTCTGCCTACTCCGAGGAACAGACTCACTACCGCAGGGAATTTCCAGTTAGTCAGGGGCTTCTAGGTGGCTGGGAGGCTTTCAACCACCCAGAACCCTCACTTAGGTATCGTAAGAGATCTGGCTGCTCAGAAACTCCCAAACAAGGCAATTCAATTTAGTCCCTGAAGCCACCTCCTAAACTAAAAGATACACAGGATTCTGGGGTGTGGACCAGGATATGGTGCCATCCGTACATTCAGTGTGGTTCTTGGTGCTGCCAGGATGGACTCTCATTCAGACCCAGGCAACCCAAGCCCCAGGCAACCCAGGCAGCACCTCCTGTACGACATGGGAATGTCAGGGTGTTCTGACTCCGTGTGTCATTCCACATGTCAATCCACTGCCGGCCCAATCTAGCCGCAGACTGAAAGCTTTCTCCTCCTTGTCCAAGGAGTGCTCCTCCCAAAGTGACGCAAGGCTGGTAAGAACCTTCCCAGGGAACTAAGGAGTGCTCTTTGTTAAAGCGGGGAAAGAGTATTCAAGAAACTAACCCCCCTGTGCTAGAAACTCAGCAGGAGCTCACTCCTGTGGGAGTGTCTGCTCAGCCAAGCTGTCTGTTGAGTCAGAGCCCCTCACAGGGAAAGTGTCTCAAACAAGAGGGAGGTGGGACAGTCACTTTGCCATGAAGAACATCTTGGTGGATCCTCTTTAAGAAAAATCCTGGTCCTATTAATAGCATGCCAAGGTAAAGTCCTCACTGTGCCTACAAGAAGCACAAAAGGAGTTCTTAAACTCACCAGATCAGTTTAGTGGAACTCCAGTAAAAGTTGTGTTCGCCACAGCACAATCCCAGGAAAAGAGCGCGCCTATCAACAAGAAACCAAGCCTGATACTCTAATTCTCAGTCACAGAACTCCAAAAACTTCTAGGTGTCTTGGCTTTTTCCCCAGGATGCTAACAGAAAGACCAGGAAGCATCAGAGCGAGAGCAAAAGATGTGGTAGCAGATGCTCAGGAGACAGGAAACCAAGCCTGCTTTCTGAGACCTGAAGCAAAAGCTGACTAGCTAGAACTGGAGACTCAGAAATCTTATCTGAACTTTCACAGAGATGAAGTATTAACACACCAACACCTGATTAATCCGATTCTCTGAAAACTGAAACGTTTACACTTCTAAAATCAAATGCCAATGACATCAAGTTCACGGTACCCTCCTTATGACAAAAGACCGAGGTGTGAAAATGATAGTATCAACTATATTTTGTTTTCTTAGATCACATTTATAAAAGCCCTCTTGCCTTCCATGGTAGCAGAATCTGCAGGACACAGCAGCTTTGTGTTAAAGGTCACTGTGCATTGTCACACTGTATTCCCCACCTGTGAGCAAAGGATGAACACTGCTTTGGAATTCAGTAAAATGGAACTTGCTCTTAAAATACTTCTTCCCAGGTACTTTATAAAATCATTTGCTTAGTCTTTGCAAACTGAGATCTTTTTCAGTTGTAAAAAACAAAATGGTAATACACAATTAAGTGAGCTTTAAACTGTCTCCCTAATCACTAGAAGAAACAGTTTATACACATTCTCCCTGTCATTGCTCATAATACGTCTGAAAATGGTTAGCTGATCTGCTGGGAGTCCCCATAACTCTGTTTAATAAGAATTTGACACCATGACACTGGTCTGGTTCTTGCCACCGGGGTGGGAAACCAAGAGCAGGAGCTGAGAGGTAGAGCGTTTCGTGTCTGCAGATCCCAGATGAATGGAAAAATCCCCGTGAGAAGCAGCACACAGATCTATGTGACATTTCTAGCTAACAAATAAATCCCAAATGAAGAGGCATGTGAGCTAAGTGACAAACACACAGACTATTGTGGAAGAATGGTGTGTCCATTAGAACCTATAAAATAAGTCCACTTCCCAGGATAGTCGCAGCTGCGATGACCTGCTGTGAAACGCTGCTTACCGGGGCGCTCTGCAAGATACAAAGTCCGCTCAAGTCTGCCACCAGCCTTACCGGCAAGCAGGTGAACGGAGCTGAAGCTCTTCTCCAGTTTACCCAGAAGTACAGTGAGAAAGCAGTCTGAAGACAGAGAGGCAACATCTTGGGAGCTCTGGTCGTAAACTACAACCCTCTGACCGCAGTCGATATCAACCTGCAGGGCAAATGTGAGGCTGTTAGGAAGGAAGCTGCAAAAGTAATCCTGGAGGCCAGCATCGGCCTCACCCACCACTTTCAGGTGATAATCTGAATAAAAAGGACATGCAGTCAACGGACTGGATAAATCTAGCATACAAATGGTTTAAATGCTTGTCTACACATCTACACAGAAATAGCATCAGTTTTGCTTTTAAAAGTTAACTTTTAAAAGCAAAGATTACAGATTAACTTTTAAAAGCAAAACTGATGCTATTTCTGTGTAGATGTGCTCGAATCTCCTTGGTTTAAAATCTTAAACGCTATAAAAGACTAAAATTCATAAAACAAAATAATATGCAAAATAAACCACCAATCCTTCAATTAAAGAAACATTTTAAAAGATTTCTACTTAACAAATCAGCTGTTTAGTAAAATTAAAACATGAACCCATTTTTATTTCTGAAGAAAAGAAATAGCTTTACCTATCACAAGGATGACATTTTGGAATCCCAAAAACAACCTTCGTTGAAGATAAATTATATCTCTAAATCCTGAACAATGGTACCTTCCCTCCCCACAAATAAACAGCACTTCTAATATAACTAGTTTCCATTTTCTTCCAAGGCACTTGAAAAGAATGATTTCCTTTCAGTAAATCTGTAGATAACACAGAATAATATATATAGTAATTACTGATACATATACTATAAATTATCATATATTAAGTTACTAATAATTAATATCGCATTATCAACTGTTACTACTTATTAGTGTTTAAAATTTTTTTTAAAGTTTAGCAAACCATTAATAGGAAAACACAGCCCTTGACCAAATTAAAACAAATTATCCTTTCTGTGTAGTTTAGAAATATTCTTAAATGTGACTGTGTGGTTAGTAAATTACTTTGAGGTATCCCTAAGGTACCAAAGTTTAAAAAGCAACGAAAACTTCCTCAAATTACTTTTCCCCTTAAAAGCGAGACCTTGTTTTAAAATTCTTCCTCATTCAGGGTGTCTGTTTTAAAAAGAAAGAAAGAAAGCACTTACCTTCTGTTTTGCCGAATGCTGGATGAGCTCTGTAATTAACACTTTGTCCTGTTGTAACCTTCGCTTCATAAGCTTGGAGCAGTTGATATTAATGGCTTCCAAAATGTGGGATGTATTGTACTCCACAAATGGCCGGCTATCAATTAGCAGCACTTTCTCTGTTCCACTTTCCAGCAGAGCCACCAGCCTCTCAGTAACAATTTGAGTTCCAGTCATCTCATGGGCCATGACAACAATAAGTCTTCTTTTCCCACCTCCTTCTTTAATTTGCCACGATGATGTAATGGTGGTGTGCTCAAAGCCTCAGCCACTCCATTGTCCTACAAATGTATGAGGTCAGGCTGGTGGTGACTGGCAAAAGGAGAGTTAAACCCATTTTCAGCAAGAGCCCTCCAAGTGAATGTCCCTTTCTCTTTCCCCCGTTGATGTGCTCTTGCAAAGCACTCTCCACAAAGCAGCCCCTCACATTTGATTCATAAAGAGATGACTGGAATAACCATCCACAACAAAAGATGCTCTGGGGCGGCCAGTGCATTACATCATTCTTTACCTTTGCTCCTCGCTCCAACAGCTTTACACTGGGCTGAAAATCCTACATGAAGAGAGAAAGACAGACAGAAAACAGAACACAGGGTCAAAGAAAGAGAAAGAGCATCAGATTAGCGAGAGCATATGATTCATAATATTTACTCCATTAATCTAATTCCATACTTGATGCACTGCTTCACTTGAACAAACAAAAAGAACAAACAGGCATGGCTTCGGAAAACCTACTGATGATAATTCACTTTTATATCAAAACATAAAAACTCAAAGAAGACAAGAGAAGACATAGTCATGAATTATAGTGACCTGGGGCCCAGAACGACATGCTTGTAGCATGAGACTGACAGAGCTATAAAAAGCTACTTGCAGTAACATTTTTTTCCAAATGGGGCTCCTCCATTTTATTTGCTTATTTCTTGAAAAGAGCACAGAACAACAGTCTACAATACAACCAGGTAAGCAAGCCCACACTATCAAGACAAAAAAAATCTTTTCTGATGGCCTGAAAACGGCATGTGAACACACGTACACTCACACACACATGCACCAGGCACCACAGCAGCCCCTGTAAATGGCCCTTAGGAAAACTTTCCATACATTTCAGCTGCCTTTTAAGGAAGAGAAGGAGCAAAAATGACCGAAATCCCTGTCATACCAACTGCTGAGCTCACTGCTGGGGGCCTGGGATGTACCCAGCTCCAACCAAGGCAGTCTCACAGCTATGGCCCTGGTCAGTCCATCGCCCCATACCTTGACCCTTCACAGGCTTACCCCTCATTTTCTTGCACCTCATTCTTCAATGAAGCATTGACTCTTGGCCTTAGAAACTCTCACATCTTCACCTGAGGCACCAGGTCAACAACTACACAGCAAACACGCAGAACCCTTAGCACCTGACCCAGTGCTTTCCTCTTCTTGCCAAACTCCCACAAGTGACCACCTCCTCACGGACACTGGTGGCAGTTTTGTGCCCAGAGCTCGGATCTCACCCTGACCTTCAGCACTGTCAGATTCCTAGCTCCCTGGCCCATCTCCGCTCACAAGCTACATCTCACTAGAAGCCCACTGCTGGCATTCACCTTCTACAAGGGAAGCTATGCAATGGCAAAGATTTTATCTCCTATCTCCATAGTGCTTTGCAGAGAAGATACTCAATTCACGGTGTTGTAAGGAAAATCCTCCACAAATGATTTAAAATACAGAATAAATATCTAGTTAACAGATTTCCGATCAGGATAGCAAAACCCTCAAACATCACTGGACCCTGTTCCCCTAATGTCAGACTTACAGATGAGGAGCTGGAGCAGGGAGAAGTACAGGGAGGATACCGAGAGGAGTAGCCCTGCCACTTGTTACTCAACTCTGGAAAATCATGTAACGTCTCCAGCCCACGTGCTCCTCATCTATAAACTGTAGCTACAATGCAGGTCTTGTCTCCTCACAAAGTCTGTTCGGAGGACAAAATTATCCAAGTTATCTAAAGGCAGTAAAAATGCAACTACTTATGTAGAAAAAGGAGGGAAACTGCTCTGAAGATCCCAATGGCGGCCAGAGCTGCCTTACATCCGGAATCTACCAGACCTCATTCAGCAGATAAGCGCAGGGGCAATTCCGCCCTCCTGTGTCATCCAGCCTCACCCAAGCCGTGCCCTCCCTCTCCGTCAGAGCAGACTAACACGGATTTAGAAGGCCCCTGAGAAATCCTCTCTCCCGCCCCCCGCACCTGACAAGTCAGCTCCACAGAATACACCGCTTGGCCGTTTCTTGTCTTCATTATATTAATGTATTTTTAGTATAGCTGACTGGCAACGAGGTACAAAAATCATCTCTATCTTCAATGAAGAAACTAAAAGAATCTGTACAGTGAACCAACGAAGATACTCTGGCAGAGTGCCTACAAGGATGCAGCTTCGAACCGCTCAGTGACAGTTCACAGCAGAGTGAAGTCCTGTACTCAGATTGTCTGATCCCCAAACCAGTGCTCCCACTACTGAGTTTCCCTGTTTTCCCCAAGTACCCGTTCCCATAATGAAGCTGGACTGAGAAAGAAAGAATGGCTCAACTTGTCTACGAGGGTGCCCTGGTGGCACAGAAAGTGGAAATCTGAGAATAGGAGCAAGCTGATTCCAACAATGGCACTGGGTATCCGAGTCTGATTGGCTCCTCTCAATGATAAAATCCGGATGGGACAAAGCAGTTATCTGGGTTAGCAGATCAAGGGACAAAGGGAGGGAGAAGACAGCAAACATGCAAAATTGAATTAGAAAGTTCTCATCTTTGCTTCCCTTCAGCCAAATCTCCTAAGCCCAAATCACCGAAACCAAAGATAGGCTACAGCAAAGTTCTACTGGGCAGAAAACGGAATCCTTACCCAGAGAACCAGAGTCAGGACTTCCAGATACAAAAAAACCCTTCCCCTGGCCAAGAAAAGATCTGGGCAAGGTGACCCTATTGCAAGGATGCAACTGAAGCAAAGCACTGGATGTGAAATAAGGATAAAGTTACAGCCCTTCATGTCATACTGAGGCCAGCTAGAGCCCTCCTGTTATAGTTTTGTTTTGTTTTGTTTGACAGAGATCACAAGTAGGCAGAGAGGCAGGCAGAGAGAGAGAGAAGAGGAAGCAGGCTCCCTGCAGAGCAGAGAGTCCGACGTAGGGCTCGATCCCAGGACCCTGGGATCACGACCTGAGCCGAAGACAGAGGCCCCAACCCACCAAGCCACCCAGGCGCCCCTCCTGTTATAGCTTTATGCCCAAACTCTGATGTTCTGTAGTCCCAAATCCATTATGAGAGAGGCAGAGCCCTGCCAATGGGGTGAGCGGAGTAGGAGAACAATAGCCTTAAACCTTATTTATTTAAAGCTACAGAATTTTGGTTAAGTCCTCATCCTAGGCTACAACTCTAATTTAAAATTTTCTGGGCATTCACTGTTTATTCTGAAGAATGTCAATACCCTGAGATCGGAAACATGCCTGTGATAGTTTTGTTTTTGAAAACTTTTGCATCAGGTAGGATTTAAAAGATGACAAGAGAACATTTCTATTGTCAGCAAAACCATGAAGCTAATCTTACCCAAAATTTCTACAAGAAGTCAAAAGGAATAAACATTCTTAGACTGAACCGTAAGGGCCCAAAGGCATATTACAAAATCCAGGGCACACCCAGAATTACTATTTATCAATTTACTTAAACAATTTTTAAAGTTTTAACTGTTTTCTTTACTTAAAAAAAATAAAATCTCAAAAGATAAAAGGAAACTCCACTTCCAACGTGGGGCTCAAACTCATCACCCCAAGATCAAGAATCACACTCTCCAGAGATGCCTGGGTGACTCAGTCGTTAAACGTCTGCCTTTGGCTCAGGTCATGATGCCAGCATCGTGGGATCGAGCCCCGCATCGGGCTCCCTGCTCAAAAAGACGCCTGCTTCTCCCTCTCCCACACCCCACTTGTGTTCCCTCTTTGTGTCTCTGTCAAATAAATAAATAAAAATCTTTAAAAAAAAAAAATGACACACTCCACTGACTGAGCCAGCCAGGAGTCCCTTTTCTATCCATTTTTTTTTTAGGATTTTTAATTAATTTATTTATTTGACAGACAGAGATCACAAGTAGGCAGAGAGGCAGGCAGAGAGAGAGGAGGAAGCAGGCTCCCTGCTGAGCAGAGAGCCCAATGTAGGGCTTGATCCCAGGACCCTGGGATCATGACCCGAGCGGAAGGCAGAGGCTTTAACCCACTGAGCCACCCAGGCGCCCCTCTATCCATTTTTAATAGATAACAAATTCACTGGTGCAAAAAAAGGTATAAAATGTATACATACCATGAATATATACAGTTTATTGTATGTTTGTTACATCAACAAAGCTATTAAAATTTGCCACGATACTGAAACCCAACAATTACATTACGTGAAAAACAGGAAAGCACTGAAAATCCTTCTCCTACCCTGGTCCCATCTGCCCAGGTCCTCCCCTGCCCTATAGTGGAAACCACAGTGAATAATTTCTTCAGATTTCATCCAAAGATTTTTTTTTAAATGAATACAGAATAAGATACAAATATGTAGTCTTTCTCCTTTTCCCCTTGTTCAACTGGTTACACAGTACATACACTTGTTGTGCATCCTGCTTTCTTTCACTTAAAACACTATAGTGTGACTTTTTTTCTTATTGCCCTCTTGGCTGCCTGGGGACCACGGTGAGGAGCCCTGCACGCCCTGCCCCCCACCACCGGACACCCAGGAGATGGGACAGGTGGCCGGAGCAGCTGGAAGACTCTTCTGAGGAGACTGCCATTGACGGGATCCCCCAATCTACCATCAAGGAAATCTGGGTGGCAGTAGGCCCTTCAGAAGACAACAAAGATAAACTGAAAATGGATAAAAGACCTCAGTGTGAGGCAGGAATCTATCAAAATCCTAGAGGAGAAATTAAGAAGTAACTTCTTCAACATCGGCCACAGCAACTTCTTTCAAGAATGTCTACAAAGGCAAAGGAAACAAAAGCGAAAATGAACTTTTGGAACTTCATCAAGATCAAAATCTTCTGCACAGCAAAGGAAACAGTCAACAAACCAAAGAGGCAACCCACGGAATGGAAGAAGATATTCGCAAATCACACTACAGACAAAAGGCTTATATCCAAGATCTATAAAGAACTCCTCAAACTCAACACACACAAAAGAGATAATCACGTCAAAAAATGGGCAAAAAACATAGACATTTTTCCAAAGTAGACATACAAATGGCTAACAGACACATGAAAAAATGTTTATCATCACTAGCCATCAGGGAGATTCAAATTAAAACCACACTGACACCAGTTAGAATGGCCAAAACCAATAGACAGTAAGCAACAAGTGTTGGAGAGGATGTGGAGAAAGGGGAACCCTCTTAACACTGTTGGTGGGAATGCAAGTTGGTGCAGCCACTTTGGAAAACAGTGTGGAGATTCCTCAAGAAATTAAAAATAGAACTACCCTATGACCCTGCAATTGCAGTACTGGGTCTTTACCCCAAAGATACAGATGGAGTGAAAAGATGGGCCACCTCTACCCCAATGTTCATAGCAGCAATGGCCATAGTCGTCAAACTATGGAAAGAACCAAGACGCCCTTCAAAGGACAAATGGATAAAGAAGATATGGTCCATATATACAATGGAATATTATGCCACATTTTGAAAGGATAAATACCCAACTTTTGTATCAACATGGACAGGACTGGAAGAGATTATGCTGAGTGAAATAAGTCAAGCAGAGAGGGTCAATGATCATATGGTTTCGCTTATTTGTGCAGTATAAGGAATAACATGAAAGACATTGGGAATGGAGAGACTGAACTCTGAGAAACAAACTGAAGGTTCTGGAGGCGAGGGGGGTGAGCCTGAGGGTAGGTATTGTGGAGGGCACATATTGCATGGAGCACTGGGTGTGGTGCACAAACAATGAATTTTGGAACACTGAAAATAGAGAAAAGAATAAAGACAACTGGGACACCTGGGTGGCTCAGTGGCTTAAGCCGCTGCCTTCGGCTCAGGTCATGATCTCAGGGTCCTGGGATCCAGTCCCGCATCGGGCTCTCTGCTCAGCAGAGAGCCTGCTTTCCCCTCTCCCACTGCCTGCCTCTCTGCCTACTTGTCATCTCTCTCTGTCAAATAAATAAACAAAATCTTTAAAAAAAAAAAAAAAAAAAGAAAGACAACTAAAGAACCCTTTTCTATGCATATAGTGAAGTTTTCTATTTCTCTAAAAAGAAGTCAAGAAATCAGTATTTTTCAGACCAAAGACTAGTAACCTTAACCAGGGCCACTAAAAAATATTTGCAAAGTTTCCCACTTTCAGATATAAACATTTTTAAAAACTAGGGTGCCTAGGTAGCTCAGTTGGTTGAGCAACTGCCTTTGGCTCCGGTCATGATCCCAGATTCCCAGGATAGAGTCCTGCATCAGGCTCCCAGCTCCATGGGGAGTCTGCTTCTCCCTCTGACCTTCTCCCCTCTCATGCTCTGTCTCTCAAATAAATAAAATCTTTCAAAAATAAATAAATAAATAAATAAATAAATAACTTTATTTATGAAGGGAAAGAGATAAGCTACAAGAACATTTTAGTATAACAAAATGACTATACAGGTCAGTGAACAAAATGGGCAAATCCCCTTAAGAAATGCTAATTTTGGTATATTTTGTATTTACCAAACGATTTTAGATTTCAATATTTAATATTAACATAAATTATTTGGGAATCTTTCCCTTTAGTATACAATTTTTAAGTTTATGCATAATTTATTTCATGTTTTAGATTTCATTTGGTTACCTACGGAAATTTATCTATGATTTTTTTATGGAAATCAGTGGAGTTTTATTTACTGAAATTCACTCTACTCTGCAGAGTGTCAATGAAATGAAATATACCACTGAATTAGTTATGTCAGAGGACCTTAAGCCGAACACTATTTTAATGATAAGATGAGCAAGTGGAATTTGTTTTCATTAAAAAAACAACATACGGGGGTGCCTAGGTGGCTCAGTGGGTTAAGCTGCTGCTTTCAGCTCAGGTCATGATCTCAGGGTGCTGGGATCCAGCCCCGAATCAGGCTCTCTGCTCAGTAGGGAGCCTGCTTCCTCCTCTCTCTCTCTGCCTGCCTCTCTGCCTACTTGTGATCTCTCTCTCTCTGTCAAATAAATAAATAAATAATCTTTTTAAGAATAAATAAATAAAATAAATTAAAAAAAAAAAAAAAACATACGGGGACACCTGGGTGGTTCAGTCGGTTAAGCCTCCCTGGATCTCAAGGTCCTGGGACCCACCTCCGCATCGGGCTCTCTGCTCAGCAGGGAGCCTGCTTCTCCCTCTCCCTCTGCCTGCCTCTCTGCCTATTTGTGCGCTCTCGCTCTCTCTCTGACAAGTAAATAAATAAAATCTTTTTTAAAAAATAAAAGAACATACAGTCTGACTATACAAAAACCAGTATTGGCATCTAAAGCAATTAGCTATAAGGAGAAATTTTTCTCTTTTGATTTTCTTTCCTACTCATAACATAGCCTTAAAGCTGGTGCCCAAATAGAAAATTTCTTAATTGTTTTTAAATGATTCCATTGAGCATCATCTCCCTCCTACTCTAGAGGAGGTGTTATTTTTTTCAACTGCCCAGGCAAGATCCTGGCTTCTAGGCTGACATTTCGTATATCCCGCCAGAAAAAAGGTGAGAACCTCTCCCACACACAAGCTCCCCCTTCTACCTACCCATGGGTTATTTTCTGCCAACGGCAACAGCTCATCTGTCACCAGGCCCCGCAGCCAGGGCTGCAGCGGGTGGGTAAGGGACGCCTGCTGGCCTGATAGGTGGGACCCAGGGCGATGCAGCGGCTGCCTCTCAGAGAGGCACACTGCCATTTTAAACACTTCCTTCACAAAGAAATTCTCAGAAGGAAAAGGATCCTATGGCTATGGGGTGCTTAAACCGCCTGCTCAGCAAGGAGAGTGACTGAGCTTTATTTGGTTGGGCGTGAGCTCAAGTTCAAATTCTCAGAGAATTTATGGATAGGATATAATCGGGTAAGAAGTTCACTTTTATTAAACTACAACCCAGCCTTAAATTTTTTTTTCCTCCCATAAAACTAAAGAACTAGAAAACAAGATACACTAAACAGACTTTCGGCAGAACCTTAAACATAGATTTTCAATAAGAGAAAACTGACCAAATCAAAAGGGAAAAAAGCAGGCTATCATGTCTGGAAACAAGCAAGAAATCTTTGACTTTGACTGTCTACACTGATTAAAGCAACTTTGCCTCATATGCTGTGGGTAAACCCTAACAAAAATTCTGAAGTCTGGTATTTGGTAAAACACATTCAATAAAAACCAAACAAACAAACAAACAAAAAAAAAAACCCCAAAAAACAAAAAACAAACCACCCTCACCAAAGCCGAGAAGACTACATGAGCTTAATGTATTTTCAGTTGCCTATTAACGTCTTGACCATTAATAACAGTGTGGAGATTCCTCAAGAAACTAAAAATAGAACTTCCCTATGACCCTGCAATTGCACTCCTGGGTATTCACCCCAAAGATACACATGTTGTGAAAAGAAGGGCCATCTGTACCCCAATGTTTACAGCAGCAATGGCCACGGTCGCCAAACTATGGAAAGAACCAAGATGCCCTTCAATGGACGAATGGATAAGGAAGATGTGGTCCATATACACTATGGAGTATTATGCCTCCATCAGAAAGGATGAATACCCAACTTTTGTAGCAACATGGACGGGACTGGAAGAGATTATGCTGAGTGAAATAAGTCAAGCAGAGAGAGTCAATTATCATATGGTTTCACTTATTTGTGGAGCATACAAATAGCATGGAGGACAAGGGGTGTTAGGAGAAGGGAGTTGGGGTAAATTGGAAGGGGAGGTGAATCATGAGAGACTATGGACTCTGAAAAACAATCTGAGGGGTTTGAAGTGGCGGGGGGTGGTAGGTTGGGGTACCAGGTGGTGAGTATTATAGAGGGCACGGATTGCATGGCGCACTGGGTGTGGTGAAAAAATAATGAATACTGTTTCTCTGAAAATAAATTAATTAATTAAAAAAATAATAAATCACACATTTAGGACTTTAAACCTGGACTTTCAGTAGGGCAGCTAGGATAGGGCTCTTAACACAAGAGGTTTCTTCTTTACACAAAGAATTTACAGGTAGCTTTCTTTTTAAAATTAATATATTTCTTGACACTCTTAAAAATGTATTTCAATTTATAGTTTCCAAAATAAACCCACTTGATACATCACAAATGAAACCCAGGACGACTCTCATTCCTCTCCCTGGAAAAGCACAGATTCTTTTAACCAAGTATATACAGCAGCCTGGTCACTATTCTGAGCTCCTAATCAGACACGCACAAGACTCGAACACATTCCAGGCGTGGCCTTCAAGCCTGGACCACACCTGCTTCCAAGGCCCTGAGGCTAAAAATAACTCTGGGGCCTCCCACTTGGGCCAGCAGCCAGGCCTGGGGGTAGCTGCAGGCCCCTTGCTCAGCTCCACTACCAGCAAAGGCAGGGGCTGCATAACTCTACAACCACAAAAACCTCCATGACAGGCTTCTTTCCCTCTGTGCCAATCACCTCCATCCAAGGCCTGCTCATTTTCTTTGCCCCTTCACACCAAAAACAAATCTGGGAATTTAGAAACAAGTAAGGTTTTATGATGTATTGTTTTTAAAAACAACAACCACAACCGTGGACCAGAAGACTCAGGAGAGGATACAGGAGACCTTGTGCCTAATTTCAGCTCCTCTAAAAAGACACTAACAGGGCACAGGAAGAGTCATGTGACATGTGGTTTCTCCACCTGCAAAGGAAGGACTCCTGTCATCACGTAACACCGAAGAACCACTTCGCTAAGGATGTGATGATACCATGGTCAATGGGCCTCAGTGAGGTGCCCCCACGGGACAGCGCCCCAGGACTGGCTAGATCATTAAGCCATCGTGTTAAGGAGTTACAGCTTATGTCCCACAACACAAATCCAAACAGGTACCTCCTGGGCAAGGGGTAGGGCAACTGTTCCAGATCATTTCTTCTGTGGTGAGGGATTTCCAAGGTTTGCTCCAAGACAATGACTTCCACTTCTCAGCCAGCCCCAAGGCACAAAGGAACCCCTTCGGGTAAAATAAAAAGGGAGGAAGACCAGGGGCAGAGGAAGATGGGGCAGCAGCACTGTTCCCTTGGGGCTTCTAGGCTGTGCTCATTTAAGTCACTGCCTCTGTCCTCACACTTCCCCTTCCGGGCCTGGGGAGCTAATGATGTCAGGAAGCCGCACCACAGGGCAAAGCAGGTGGCAAGGCCAGGACCTGGGTGAAGAATCGCAGTGCCACAGGACAGCCAGGGGACTGAGCAGCCGCGATAAGAATCACAATCCTCCCTGTCTTCATCCTAGAGTTCCTTTTCCCACTCTGCCTTTTTCTCTACCTTCTCCCTGTAATTTGGCTCCATCCCATCCTCTAACTGTAGCCCCCCCCCCATTTGTTTTCAGAGGCTCTGCTGTTCCCCTCTCTCTCCCTCTCCCCTTCATTTCATCTCTCCTTTCATGATGATAACCAAGACTCTTCTCCGGCTAAGCCCGTATCATGAATCCGCTCTCTGTTTTGAGGGGAGAAGTGCCAGGACCTCAATAAGGGCTGCTATTATAAGGGGCATGGCCACTGCTCCAGACCGCTCCACAGACCCAGGTGCGCAATCATCCCTGAATATCTTGTATCTGTCACCGTAAAATAAACAGTTTTATTTCAGAGGCGAGAGAGAAGTGTTCTCCAGTTGAGTATTTCACACATGGCTATACTTAGATGACTAACCTAGGATCCTCCGCTCTTATCAGCTCTCAAGTGCCCACCTGCTGATCTAGAAGCCACAGGTAAAACCCTCTCTAAACCTCAGGGGAGGACACAAATTCTCAAATTTTTCCACACCAGACTGCTCAGAAAATCAACAAGATCTGAACTGTCATCTAGTGCTCAGACTTTTACAGGAGCAGGTAAGCTCTGCACATGTGGACAAAGCGGCCTTCGCCCCAAGTCGGACTGCCGCCTGCGCCCGCAGCGTCCCCATGCTGCCGCTCTCTCTGTACCGCTGGCCTCAGGGGCCACTAGTTCTCTTCTCGGCTGAGCCCAAGCCCATCCCGAGGACCTTCAAAGAGAAGAAAAGGTAGAGTGGAAAACTAAGTATCTACAGGTCCCTATTCAGCTCCCAGTTCTATTAGCTCATATTTTAAAAATGATTTCCCAAACAATTTGAATAGCAAAATAAATAGTAATAGATAATAATCCACAGAGTTAAATAAATACCCATGAGTCAAAAAAAAAAAAAAAAAAAAAAAGATTTCCTGAAAACAATTGCTGAAGAATGAAAGAGGATGGTGTTCCTAATGGCTCTCTGGGTCTTTTTTTTTTTCTTAAGGTTTTTCTGTCGCCTTTTGGGTGGTACTACATTCTGGTTTGACATCAGCCAGGTTCAGGCATGCCATGTACAACAGGTAAGCAGGGGACTCTCCTATTGAAGCCTCAATTTCCTGCTCTGAAAAATACCTGTGTCTCTATTGGTTTAAGTTGAATTAACCTAGGTTTCTAAAACAATATGGAGTACCGTGGAGGAAAGAAAACAGAATGGATAATACTTAGCTGAAAAATGACATCTGCGCAAATATAAAAGGACAACGTGCTAGTAGGTGTATGGCAAGTCAAAGAAGAAGGATTTTGAAAACAGGAACATGAACTACCAGAGAGAAGAAGGAAGAAAATTCTAAATGAAGAATACGCATGAGCAAAAGTAGAGGGACAGGGGTGCCTGGGTGGCTCAGTGGGTTAAGCCTCTGCCTTCAGCTCAGGTCATGATCTCAGGGTCCTGGGATTGAGCCCTGCATCTCTGTTCGGTAGGGAGCCTGCTTCCCCCACTCTTTCTCTGCCTTCCTCTCTGCCTACTTGTGGTCTTTCTCTCTCTCTCTCTGTCAAATAAATGAATAAAATCTTAAAAAAAAAAAAAAAAAGTAGAGGCATATACTGTGTAGATTTCCCCGGCTAGAGCACAGATGGTAACAGCAAGTAACAGAACTAGTTGGTAAAGCAAAGGGGCCAGTTGGTATGGGTTCCTGAAACTCTAAAGCCACCTAAGCCGCTGTGAGCTTTATGAACAGAACATGAGAACATTGCTGGAAGAATTCCACCGGTAATTTTCTATGATTGAAATAAGGAGAAAATGAAAGCAAGGAGACTGACTAGTTACAACCTACACAGTTTTCATTGTCTAAGGTCAGGCTTTGCTAGAGTGGGGACTATAAAATCTGACAGGAAAGGAAAGAGCCAAGGAACTGATGATGGTCTGAATCCAAGACAGTACACCTGGCACAAGATATACTCTTATTAAATAACTGACTTCCTGCCTGAAGCTGCCCATGAAAATGGGTGTTTAGGCTACATTACCAAGTTTTTCTACAATATAAACATCCAGAAATCTCTCAATACCCTGTTCTGTCCATGTTTCCAATGAACCAATATCAACCAAAAGGAGCAGTATGTACACGTTCAAGTTTTACTAGTTAGATCACTGTTCATAAAACAGAAGATTAGTCCTGTTAAAAGGCCAAAATAAGCAAAGCAGAATGCAAACAGAGGTAATGCTGAATGTTGCCATTATGGGTGACTTCCTCCTACATATTTTTCAGTAATTTCTAACATTTCATTTTATACACACACACACACACACACACACACATATATGCACATATAAAAGATGTATTATCTCGGGGCGCTTGGGTGGCTCAATGAGTTAAGCCTCTGCCTTCAGCTCAGGTCATGGTCTCAGTGACCTGGGATCAAGCCCCACATCCGGCTTTCTGCTCAGCAGGGAGCCTGCTTCCTCCTTTCTCTCTGCCTGCCTCTCTGCCTATTCATGATCTCTCTCTGTGTGTCAAATAAATAAATAAAATCTTAAAAAAAAAAAAAAAAGATGTATTATCTTTGCAACAAAAAAAATCTAAGGCATATATATTTTTTAATCACTGGTAACTCATGTCATGCTCATGTTGTTCAAAGGAAGAAAGTAATTATTTTGTATGAATCATTAATCAAAGTTTTTTTTTAAATTTTATTTATTTGACAGAAAGAGAGAGGGAACACAAGCAGGGGGAGTGGGAGAGGGTTGAAGGCAGACGCTTAACGACTTGAGCCACCCAGGCATTGCCAAAGTAAGTTTTAACACAGAATCATGGGATTCATCCAACAGTGACTTAACAGTGTGGAAAAAAAATTAGAAATTTTTTAAAATTTAGAGGATTGGATGCCCCTTCGGCTCAAGTCATGATCCCAGGGTCTTGGGATCAACTCCCAAATTGGGTTCCCTGCTCAGCAGGGAGCCTGCTTCTCCCCGTCCCACTCCCCTTGCTTGTGTTCCCTCTCTCGCTGTGTCTCTGTCAAGTTAATAAACAAAATATTTAAATTAAAAAAATGAATTACAGGGCGCCTGGGTGGCTCAGTGGGTTAAGCCACTGCCTTCGGCTCAGGTCATGATCTCAGGGTCCTGGGATCGAGTCCCACATTGGGCTCTCTGCTCAGCAGGGGCCTGCTTCCCTTCCTCTCTCTCTGCCTGCCTCTCTGCCTACTTGTGATCTCTCTCTGTCAAATAAATAAATAAAATTCTTAAAAAAAAATGAATTACATATCACGATGACAGTCCTGCTTCAAGGTGTGAAACATTCATTTGTATTCCATACAAAGCAATATAAATATATACAATTTAGTACAGGGCAATGTCCCTTTTCCAAAAATGACCTGCAGTATCAAAGACCATATAATCAAAGTTAAAACTGAAAGCACAATCATTACAAATAAAATAAGTTTGCCGCAAGTGAAGTTTAGTATAAAGCATACCACAGTATTGTCCATTAAGAACTCAAAGACTAAAATACCAAAATACCTAGTTTCACTATCATACAGAAGGTAGTCCATGGCACAGACCCCAACAATAATGCTTACAAGGATCCAGTGTTTTCTCTCTCTGCACAGATTCTCAACTAGGTACAAAAGAAAGCTACCACCATTTGCTATCAATATAGTTAAGCATCACAGAACACTAACAATCAGACTAAAAGCCCCTCTAAGCAAAATACAAAAGTTCAGTTTTTTTCTCTTGCAAATAGTGTTTGTCCTTCTGAATTCTGGGGTTGTGGAACACAGCTAAAATTTAAAACTCAAGGAAGAAAAATAGTTTAGTGGAATAGATGTGTTCATTTATTGACCACCTACTACATTTAATTTCCTATAGAGCAACTTCTCAGTTTCATTGAACTCCAAGGATCATTTAAGGAATTTGATTTAAAATATGATAGAATGATCACCCAGGCTCTGTCCCTGGAGACAGATACTCAAGGTCTCAAGTGGAGACTGTGACATTTAATAAATGTCCCAGAAGATTCTTCAGATCAGACAAGTTTGAAAAACACGGCCCTAACAATACAGATGGTTCTCCTAATGTTCACACTCAATCAGTTGTCAAGACCTACTGATTCTCCGTCTCTCTCTCAACTGGAGGACAAAAGGTACAAAAGCTGTGTTTGAACTGAAAATGGCAATGGGAATTGCCAATAATGGGAGGAACAGGATATCATCCTGAGAGAATTTAAGTCTCAATGCTGCAGCGGGCATTCCATTCACTCCCAGTGCATGCCTTCTGATGGGTCAATAATATCCCTTTTATAAAATGTTAAGTACTTGCCCAAAGTCACACAATTCGTTATGTTGGAACATAAACCAGAGCTCCTACAGAGTAGTGTTTTCCACAACCCTATAGGGTTTTGGAACATTTTGCAAATTTTAATAGGCTCCTGAAAGGCAAAGAAAGCAACAGATTTCAAAATATGAGGAAAAAAACACACCCTTTTAAACACCTGGGATGTGTGGCTGTGAGGAGAGATGGCCTCACCACTATTTGCAGAGAAATACCAGATGACGGGCACCTGTGACTCTTGATCTCAAGGTTGTGGGTCTGAACCACCCGCTGGGTTTAGAGATTATTTAAAAATGAAATATTTTGAAAAAAAGAAGAAATAGCCATGTAAGAAGTAGCAAACAAAATGATGAGACAAGAAGCCCCATAGAACATTCATGAAGAATAAGGAACTCTGAAAGCAGAAGCTTGTTTGCTTCACTGGATGACCATAAAAACACAGTGATTATGCAGAAGAATTGTATTTTATAAATTGTAACACTTGCTAAAAAGAAAATAACTCAATACAGGATTAGTGGAGGAGCATTCTGGCTAACAGTAGTTCTGAACCTTGGCTGCACATTAAAATCACCTGGGGAACTCTTAAATAGCCTCAGGTATCTCAGACCAATAAGTCAGAATCTCTGGGAAGTGGGACCCAGGCATCAGTATTTTTTACACAAGTAGATAGAGGTAGATTCTTTACTACCTCCCAAGGAAGGGTCTCAAAAGACAGGTCATTTGGAAGGCAGAGTTTAAGGAGAAAAGGAGAAATTGGGTGACGCACATTATACTGAAATCCATCTCACATCTTGAAGTGTGTATGTTCTAATAACTGCTCAAAGTCTGGGATTCTGAACATATCAGGTCACAGATAAAGTTCTCAATGTCATAGCTTCTATAATTTCAAAAATAATGACAGACCACAACTCACTTATGACACCCAACAAAAGTCCACAAGGATATGTTGGGGCAAAGAACCCTGTTCTGGCTTAATAAAACAGTTTATGGTCGAAGCAATCTAGTTTCCAATCTTTCTTCACTGTTTTTCAGATGTCTCAAGAAAAGATTTTTCAAGGTTGAAAGGAGACAAGACAGAGTTCAGTGTTCACCTGTGAATGAATACGAGTTAAATCAATATCTCCACCCAGGAATTTCCCATTACTAAGGGCAAATCACAGGGCATACAATCTTTTGTAATCCCTCCCTCTGATCCAATCCTGTAAAACTTCATTTGATAAGCTGATGATGGAAACCAAGATTTGGGCCCCCAGCCAAACATCCCTATTACATCAAATAAAGGACATCCCCACCCTCCTCAGGGGTGTGCCAGCAGTTACTTTAAAAAAAAAAAAAAAAAAGGAAAGGAAAAAGAAATGGTAGCATTCAACCAGATTCAAAAGTTTTTATTCAACCCTACCTTCAAATATCCCTTAACACACAACAGAAGAAACACCATACTTGAAAGTGCTCATTCGACTCACTCCCTAGAGCACTGGGTCTAACTTGTGGCTCATTCACTTATATAACAGTTCTGAACATCTGGTTTATGCAAGCCTTTTTGTCCAGGCATCTTTGAATGACACAATACCATAGAAAAATATTTGGCACACCAGATACCTATCAAGTTCTGTATACCTATCAAGTTCTCCCACCAAGAGTGGGAGAAGAGAAAGGTTTTCTAGTGGTGATGTCTGAAAGTCAATAAGGAGATGATAAATCTCACCAACCTATATTTACTCTGGGTGCTCTCCTACCCCAACTCCCCAGGGTGCTCTATAATCTCTCTGTATTCACAAATCACTTCTGGCCAAGAGAAATTTGGAGGGAGTGAGGACATGACTAGCCAGCACACTCTTACAAACTCTGGAGGCAACTTCTTTTCATCTGGACCCCGAGGCTGGCTGCTTCCAGGAGGTGGGCAGTTTGCAGCACTGACTTAGCAGAGGGAAAGGGTAGGGGAGAGGGCAGACAGATCCTCTTCCTTCAGGTCCCAGGTACACGCAGCCCCCTGCCCCAACACAAATACAAACATGAAGAGAAGCGTGAAAGGAAAGGACTGCTTTACAACTCTGACAGTTTTCTGACAAGATTACACTGACATTTCTGCCCATCAGCATCTCCTACAAAGCGCAAGCAGGAAAAGTAAAAGTGGAAGTCTTAGTAAAATTAGTCCCTCTTACTGGAAGGTCCAGTAAGGTAGGCAAAGCTCTAAGTGCTCAACAGCTAGATAACCTGGAATAGTTGTAGACAGAAGTTAGCTGCCTCAACGTTATGATCCTCAAAATTTTTAGTCAATAGACCACTTCAGAACGACAAAACTGACACGTCTTCCCAACAACTGTGTTTGATTACTCATGACCCATTACAAACCCTGACAGGAAACAATGACCAAGAAAGTTCTGCTGACTGCTATAACATACAAAGCCTAGATCAGAATTTAGATAAGACAGTATTGAAAACAGGCACAAAAACCTGTACAAGAATGTTCCCAACAGCATTTATACGACAAACGGCTATGCAAAACATGGTATATATCCACACGACGGAGCACTATTCAGCCATAAAAAGGAATGAATATTAATACCTGCTATGACATAGACAAGTTTTGAAAACACTACCTTAAGTGAAAGAAGCCAGACATAAAAGGCTACGTATTACATGAATCCGTATACATTAAATGATTAAACGCCCAGAATAGGCAAATTTAGAGAGACAGAAAGATCAGTGGTTGCCAGAGGCTGCCTGGGCTGGTGGGGGTTACAGGGGAATGACAGCTAATGTGTCCAGTGTTTGGGGGAATGAAGAGGTTCTGGAGTTAGATAGTTGTGATGCTTGCATCGTTCCATGAGTATATTAAAAAACACTGATCTTTTACTTTAAAAAATGAATTTTATAGTTGTGAATTAGATCTCAATTTTTTTTAAAGGGTAAATGTATGGTATGTGAATGGATATCCCAATAAAGTTGTTATTTAAAAAAAAGACAAAGAAAGGCCAAGGAACTATACCAAATAAAAGAAAATTAAAAAGATACATGACAAGTAAATACAGGAATATCTGATCTTCAACTGGATCCTGTACTAGAAGGAAAAAATGCTGTGAAGAATCTTGCTGAATCAACTGAAAAGACTAGAATACAAATGATAGAAAGAACAGGGTATTACATCAACATTAGGTTTACTGGAGTTGACAGCTCTGCTGGTTCTTTGGAGACCCACTGAAGTGGTTGGGGATAAACGGCCATGATGTGTCAACTTATTCTCAAGTGGAAAAAAATATATCATGTATATACATCAAAAGAGAGAAGGTGATAAAGCAAAGGGAACAAACTGTTAATAGTAAACGTTGATTTGTTCTTCTCTGCATGTTTAAGATTATTTCCAAAAAAGTTTAAAAATACATGCTCTAAGATACAAGAATTCTACTTCCAATAATTTGTCCCATGTAATATTTGCCCAAGTATATTCTATGTGCAATACTGTTCACTGAAAAACATGTTTCTAACTGTAAAAAGTCTGAAACAGAAATAATCTCAATGCCAGTGAATAAATGGGCTAAATATATTATTATGTCAATGTAGTATTATTCCTTATGACTGTTTTCTAAAAAGAAAGATGTCTGTCTGTATGGATGGATATAGAATGGTTTCCACAAATACATTAATTTTTTTTTAATTGAAGTATAGTTAACATACAAGGTTATATTATGTTCAAGTGCACAATAGGATTTGACAATTCTGTATATTACTCAGTACTTACCATAAAAAGTGTAGTCACCATCTTTCATAATATCAATCAGATATTATTGGTTCTATTCCCTATGCTGTACTTTTCATCCTTGTGACTTATTTCAAAAACGTATTTTGTTTAACAAAAACCAACCAAACAACAGGGACGTTGGAAGAACGGGGTTCTCCCCTAATAACAAAAGCAATTAAAGCCTTAGCAGCTCAGGCATGTGTTGATTTCGTTAGGAAAGAATTTAAAACTGTTCTCTGTATGTATTAAGAAGTTATTTATTTATTTGTAGATAGAAATAATTTTCTCTCCTCCAACACTGATCATATAAAGTTTCCTAGTGAAAAAATAATGCAATCTTGATGCCATTCTCTCCTAGTTACCTCAAAATCTCTCTTAATAGCTGAAAAGATACCTCATCAAGGTATACACATGCAAGGTATACACATGCTTATGTATACTTAAGCAAAAGAAGGTATAAAAACGCTTATTCAAATAAGCATATGAAAAGACGCTCAATGCCATATCAGGAAAATGCAATTTAAAACAAAAATGAGATACCTCTGGGCGCCTGGGTGGCTCAGTGGGTTAAGCCGCTGCCTTCGGCTCAGGTCATGATCTCAGGGTCCTGGGATCGAGTCCCGCATCGGGCTCTCTGCTCGGCAGGGAGCCTGCTTCCCTCTCTCTCTCTCTCTCTCTGCCTACCTCTCCATCTACTTGTGATTTCTGTCAAATAAATAAATAAAATCTTTAAAAAAAAAAAAAAATGAGATACCTCTACACACCTCTTAGAACTGCCAAAATCTGGAACACTGACAGCACCAAATGCTGGCAAGGATGTGGAGCAATGGAACTCTCATTCACTGCTGCTAGGAATGCAAAATGGTACAGCCACTTTGGAAGACAGTTTGGCAGTTTCTTCTAAAATTGAACATACTCTTCGATCCAGCAATCACATTCCTTGGTATTTTCCAAAAATAGAGAATATGTCCACACAAAAACCTGCCCATGGATGTTTATAGCAGCTTTATTCAGCTTGAAAGCAACCAAGAAGTCTTCAGTAGTAGATGAATGGATAAACCAACTCTGGTACATACATAAAATGGAATACTAGTGGTAAAAAGAAGTAAGTTATGCTACGGAAAGCCATGGGGAAAACTTAGATGCGTATCACTAGGCAAAAGAAGGCAATGTGAGGTCTATGCACTGTATGATCCCAGGTCTATGGCATTCCGGAGAAGGCTAAACTGTGAGGGCAGTAAAAAGGCTGCAGGCGCTTGTGGGGAGGGAGAGCAGGATGAATCAGTGGCACACAGATGATTTCTAGGGCAATGAAACTGTTCTGTAGGATACTGTAATGGCAAGTAAATGTCACTTATACATTTGTGAAAACCCACAGGATGTACAGCACAAGAAGTGAATCCTAGTGTCAACTGTGGGCTTTAGTAAACTATAATAATAAAAAAGAAAAAATCTCTTAATAAACTTTTTAAAAATCAAATACAACATGTATACTAAAAAGCATACAAATATGAATGTACAACCAAAGAACTCTTTTGGGGGGTTTTTTTGGGTTTTTTTTTTTTTTTAAGATTTTATTTACTTATTTGAAAGAGAGAGAGAAAGATCACAAGTAGGCAGAGAGAGGCAGAGAGAGAGGAAGGGAAAGCAGGCTCCCTGACTAGCAGAGAGCCTAATGTGGGGCTCGATCCCAGGACCCTGGGATCATGACCTGAGCCGAAGGCAGAAGCTTTAACCCAATGAGCCACCCAGGTGACCCAAAAGAACTCTTAACAAAGTTAGCGTATTCATGTTAACTAGCTCCCTGATCAAGGAATAGAAGAATACAGAAGTTGGCCTCATCTACTGTCCCATCAAATAATCTCCTTCCCTATAAAGATCACTGCTATCCCTCCTTCTTACACCACAGATTTGTTTTGCCTCTTTTTGCCTGTCTAAACTCTTCTTCTCAACACTGTATTTGAGTCCATGTCATAAATAGCAATAGTTTTTCCTGGTCACTGCTATACAGTATACCTATCCATTCTACCGACACCTAGGCTGTTTCCAGTTTGGAGCTGTTACAAATGGTACTATTAACATTCTTGTAGGTGACTTCTGGTGAGCAGAAGGACACATTTCTGCTGGGTATGCACCTAAGAGTGGATTTACTGGATCGGAGGTATGATGAATAGGAACAGCTTTACTATAATACTACCAAATTTCCAAAGTAGTTATACCAATTAACAATTCTACCACCAGTGTTCGAGAATACTAGTTGCTCTAAATCTTTGTTCATACTTGATATTTTCAAGTTTTTGTTGTTGTTGTTTGCTTTTAAATTTTAGTTATCCAGGTCAGCGTCTGGCAGTAATTCGCCGTGGTTTTATTCAGCATTCTTTGATGACTAATACATTGACCGTCTCCGAGAACTTTCACATTTATATCTACAATTGATCTGAAATCTATTTTTATGTATGATGTGAAGTAGGTGTCAAAACTGTATTTTTCTGATATGGACAGGCTATGCAATTGACCCAGGATCATTTACTCAAAAGATTTTTCTTTCCACACTGCTGTTTAATGCCACCTTAATTATAAATTAAGTGTGTGTGTGTGTGTGTGTGTGTGTGTGTGTGTGTATGCACACATAAATATACATACTTACATATATTTACTGCATGCACACACATATACTTTTATGGGTCTGTTCTGGTCTCTATCCACTGACCTGTTAATTCCACACTGCACATCCAATAGCGTAAATCCTATAATTTTGTTTCTCTTTGATATTATTACCTTGACTACTCTTGCTGTTTGTGTTTCCATATAAATTTTAGAACCAGTTTATGTAATGATTTTAGACATCTTTCACTGGATTTATTTAGTTCCAAGTATTTGAATTTTTTGATGATACTATAAATGTCATCTTTTTAGAACTTCATCTTCTAGTACTTACCGTTATACAGAAATACATATTTTGTATATAGATGTGGTATCCAGGAGTATTACTGAACTTACCTTTAACAAAGTATTATTTTTAATTTACATGAATTAAAATTTATATTTTCTGGTGTACAGTTCTAGGAGTCTTGACCAAATGTAACCATTCCTACAACCATGATACAGAACAGTTCCATCACTCCCCAAAAATTCCCTCATGCCACTCCTTTGTAATCAATTCCTTCCCCAACCCTCAAAGCCTGGCAATCACTTGTTCTCCATACCTACAGTTTTGCCCTTCTAGAATAGGACTCTCCTTGAATCACAGAGTGTATAACTTTTTGAGAATGGCTTCTTTTTTCCTGTGTTTTGGCATACATCGATAGTTTGTAGGGATGTACCACACTTCATATATTCATTCACCAGTTGTAGGAAATTTGGGTTCTTTCTAGTTATTGGTGATTACACATAAAGCTGCATAAGCATTTGAACAAAAGTCTATGCAAAGACATAAGTTTGCGTTTTTAAGTAAATACCTAAGAGTAAGGCTGGTGAGTCATATGAGAAGTGTACACTTCTCTTTATAAGACACTGTCAAAGTATTTTCCAAAGCAATGGTACCATTTTGCACTCCCACCAGCAACACATGAAAATTCTGTTTGCTCTCCATCCTCATCAGAACTTGGTATCCTATTTAGGAAGTACCCATTTTTGTTTGTAAAGAGCTTTGTATCATGAACAGATATTAGGTTTTCACAAACGTTTCACCTGAATACACTGAGATAATCATATGATTTTTCTATTTTTACAGGTAATGTGGTGAATTATATTGATTTTTAATACTATCAAAATACTTATGTATATATTTCCTATTTATTTAGAAGAAGCTTGCTTATTATCATACAAATCACAATCGAATTTTAAGTTACGCTGATAAAAAGGTACATGGACAATGAAGTCTAATGCTATTCTAAAAGCTACTACCTAGCTAAAATTGTCGGATCACTTCAGTCACATTTCCTTGCAAATCTTTCTCCAAGAAATACAAAACAGATAAGAGAAATGGTGACCAAATCAGTCTTAGAGCAGTATGTACCACTCTAATGTTTAAAATGTGGATTCTGGGGGCACCTCGGTGGCTCAGTGGGTTAAGCCTCTGCTTTCAGCTCAGGTCATGATCTCAAGGTCCTGGAATCGAGCCTCAAATCGGGCTCTCGGGCTCTCTGCTGGGCAGGAATCCTGCTTCTCCCTCTCTCTATCTGCCCACCTCTCTGCCAACTTGTGAACTCTCTGTCAAATGAATAAATAAAATCTTAAAAAAAAAAAAATGTGGATTCTGAAGCATCTAAAAGGGAAGAGAACTTCTATTACAAATGATAAATTATAGTATAAAAATGTTATTTTTCCCATGCAACATAAATAAATGGATAAATAATGAAAACATCTCATAGCTGTATATATAAATTTATGAAATGTTATCATTTGGAGCGGAAATCTTATATCCTTTTGGTAACGATGACATTAACAAATTCTGGCCTACTAATTACCAACCTTAAGTTAGTTTTATCTTTTCATTTTACCTGTTCTCTGGGGGTTGTGTTTTTTTACAACCTAATGATCAACCATAATCAGAGAGCTGGGTAATGAGAAGCCCCACAGGGCCTAAATATTCTTTTGCAATGAAACTGTCACAATGTTATCGAATATACTTTCAATTCTTGAGTTCTGTCAGTCTAGGTTAAGAATGACCTAGGGTGGCTCTGCACATTTGGGTAGCTTTCCATACTGTCCACACTGTCGCTCTCTGAAGTTACCTCAGTCTTCTGCATTACCTCCCCTGTTCACAAACTCAGCTGTATTCAGTATCTTGGCAAAAGAAGAGATGGGTAATGTTCCATCAAGACCTGACAACAGGGGCACCTGGGTGGCTCAGTGGGTTAAAGCCTCTGCCTTCGGCTCAGGTCATGATCCCAGGGTCCTAGGATCAAGCCCGCATCAGTCTCCCTGCTCTGTGGGGAGCCTGCTCTCCCCCGCCCCCTCTGTCTGCTCTCTGCCTTCTTGTGATCTCTGTCTGTCAAAAAAATAAATAAAATCTTAAAAAAAAAAAAAAAAAAAACCTGACAACATACCAGAAAGCAACGCAGATGCCATGGATAGCCAAGCATAAAGGTAATGCCGGACTGGAGGTCTTGAGTTCTATTGCAAGCATTACAAACTCCTCCTTCTTTCTGGGTCACCATGCACATTCCTCACCCATTTGTATTTGGCTTACTGGATTTTCCTTCTTGCTCTTACTACCTCGTAGAGTGCTATTAGCCTTAGAGCATTCTAAAGTCCCAGCACCATATGGTGATAACATGTAATTCCATATAACTAAGATGAGCTCACAGAAGACTGGTCACCTGCCAAGTAGTATCCACAAGATGCAAAAAATTGAAAATATCAAGCACTGAAATCTACAAGTAATTCTAAGCATATTATAGCACAGCCCACAGTATCCTTCAACCTCAACCACCATAATCCTATTACTTCTTTTAACTACTACCATACTACCATTATGAAGTCACAAAGAATAAACAAATCAGTTGGGCAATACTCTAAAGCTGGCATTTAACCCAAAAAAATCTGGTTTTACAGAAATAAAAATTCACTGAACTTGGACTGGGTGTTCTGTTTGCTCTGTGAATTTAAAACAACAAATACGCTGTCCAATGAACTTTGGCTTCTATTTCCTCATGTGAGTAGGTTTTTAAAAAACAACAATTGCCATATATCTCCAGGACAAAGTACAACATACCCACTGAAGGACTGTGTAGAATAGTAGTTAAAGAACTAATCTTTAGGCTCAGGGTTTGAGGGTCACACCACCAGTATAAAGAGCAAAAGGAGTAAAGTTTGTAAAAGTTAATAAACTAAAGATCTGACAAAGCTTTTGTGGAGTGCTTCTTACTAATCATCAACAAAGACTTCTTACTCTAGGGGTATTACTGAGGATGGAAAGAAATGTTAGCTGCTTGAGGTCAGGTGGTAAAAGGCAATACTCTCAAAACTAAGAATTTTAACACCTCAGTTATCATCTTGTCTATCCCCATGGTTTAATAGGTAATGAGGAAGAAGAGTTGGAGAATGAGTCTGAGGCCGCAGATTCTCTTTGGAATACAAAGCCCTCAACTAAGCAAGCTGTACTGGTAACAGCTAGAGATGGGAGAGGCTATTCCGCAGTTCCTATGCTCCACTCTTTCCATTTTTGTATCCCTGTGTGATCACACCTGATCTGTGAGAAGTTCTAAGTTGCTAATCCATATTTTAAAAACAAAATGGCATTTTATTAAAAAAAAAAAATCAAATAACACAATTAAAAACGGGCGAAGGACTTAAACATTTCTCCGGAGAGCATATACAAATGGCCAACAAGTACATAAAAGATGCTCAGAACCTTATGCACTCTTGGTGGGATTATAAAATGATGCAACCATTACGCAAAACAGCACAGCAGCTCCTCAAAAAAAAAAAAAAAAAAAACCAGAACTACTAAATGATACAACAATCAACTTGTGGATATATATCTAATGGAACTGAAAGCAGGGTCTCTAAGAGAGAATTGTACGCCCACATGTTCATAGCAGCATTATTTATAATGACTAAAAGCAACTCAAATGTCCATCAACAGATGAATAAATAAAGCGTGGCTATACTTAAAATGATAATACAATATTAAGCAGCTTTCAAAAGGAAGGAAATCTTGTCATAGGCCACAACATGGATGAAACCTGAAGACATTATGCTAAGCAAAATAAGTCACAAAAAGACAAACACTATAGGATTCCTCTTACATGAAGTATCTAAAATAATCAAAATCATAGAAATAGACTACAGAATGGTTACCAGGGGCTGGGGCCAGGGAGAAATGTGGATTCGCTGGTTAATGAGCAAAGAGTTTCAGATCTGCAAGATAAAAAAAAATTCTAAAGATAGGTTTTACAACAAAGAGAACATACTTAACACTACTAGTTAAATTGGCATTTTATGTTGTTTTGACCACAATAGGAAAAAAGAAAAAAAAAAAGAATAGATCTCTCACTTTTTCTTGCTGTGTCCCTCTCTACCTTTCACATTCTAAGGAAGCCAAGAAGTGTCCCAGGACACAGTCTTTCTCTCCCCAGATCCACTGTGTCTGCGATCACAGAAGGGAAGGAGAAATGGCCAGGAGAGGACCTCAAGCGGACTGGCCTCCACTTCTGTGACTTTATCCCCCAGCCTAGGAAAGTGGAGACTGGTGTGTTCGACCCCCAGTTGAAGAACACCCAGGGAGAAGAATAAGGAGTCTTTTATGGTGATTTGTTTAAATTACGAAGAGTGGAAAATAAAGAGATGGTGCCAAATGCAAACTCCTTGTTGACTAAGTACATGCTATATTGCCTTGCATTCCTTCTAATACCTCACTCTTACAAATCACTCAGTAAATACTCGTTCACACTGATAACAATGACATATTGATGACTACTGGCAAAAAGAATGGATCTTCTTTCCAAAAAAAAAGCCTACCAGACTCAGAAGCCAAAGTGCTTATTTTGAATGAATGAATGAATGAAGGGTCACTTCCATAGTAAAAAATCTCCAATGATTTCATAATTTTTACTAAAAACTTGTATAAAACTACTTTTTCCTGGCAAGTGAATACCACACTGGCTAACATTTGTACTTGGAAATTCCCCCACCATCCCAAAAAATACTGTATCTCTTTAAACTAACACCATTAATTACATTCTATAATGAGACAGCCAATGACAGCATCTAAGATCCTTCAACGCAGGTCATTCATCTGCCAGGGAAAAAAAACACTTGAGTTTGTCTTTCAGTTGGACTGTAGACAAGAGAAGAAGGGGTTTTCCGCTGTACATGATTTTTATTGTTGGTTATAAAATCAAACTTCCTGAATATTTACATTAACAAGGCTCTTAGTCACTCACATAAGGAAAAATGAAAACAATTGCTTTAATTACATACTTAAGAGGGATTCGGGAAGGGAAAAAGTTTCTGATATTTGGATATTATATGGTAATGAAATCAGATGCCCTAAGCTACCCTTAAGCTGTTTAAAGCAACTATTAAATGTGTATACATACATGCATTTTGTTCTTAAAAATACACCCCAAAGCGTAGGTGCCTTTGGTCCCTTAAATGCCACAGTTAACAATGTTAATCTCCAGGGTCTCCCAATACTGATAAACCACAAATAAAATGCAGTGGGATCGTTCTGTAAGATTTTTGTTGGATAGAAGATGAAAACTTTTTAGGTTAACATTTTAACAGCCTCTTTTATAAGCGGTGTAATTGCTCTGCAATTTGCTAGAGTTGGGAATAGGATTTTCAACTCACTGTATGTCCAAATTCATATAATCTTGACAGAGTTTTATATGAGGAAGCAGACCACTGCTCTCGCTGAAACACAAGTAGAATCCCATTTAAAGGCACTTGAAACCTCAAAGGTTCTACCTCATTCAAGTAGAATTTAGTTGCCACAATGCATGAAGGGCACCACTTTCCTTTAGTTGTCCTTTAATTTTATCCAAGACAAATATGTGGTGCAATAATATTAACAAACAAGAACAAACGCCCAACAAGCAAAAGGGGATGTTCTACCAGGTTTCTAACCATAGCATTTACAATTAAGCCTTCTAGTAGGATAACTTGCATTTTCTTGGGACGCTGCACGAGAGTGTTCTGATTATAGACTACACAAAGTGGAAATTTGGGGCAGAATATAAGTAACTGCCCAAAAATCAAAACCTCATTTTAGCTTTAACCCTAGACTATCAAGATCTTTATTAAAGATACTACTCAGCTAACAATGTGACTAGGAAACATTTTCCTATCTTCTCTTTAATCTTATCCACTTTTTTGTTAAATATTCTTACACTACATGTAACTAAGAGGTGACACGATTGTATTTCTCCTGAATAGGTAATAGAGACCAATTTAATTATTGTACAGTACCTCAACTATATATCTATTAAAATGTCATCAACAGGAAAAAAAATCATAAAGGAAAAAAACACGATTTAGAATCATATTTGTGGGGTGCCTGGGTGGCTCAGGGGTTAAAGCTTCTGCCTTTGGCTCAGGTCATGATCCCAGGGTCCTGGGATCGAGCCCCACATCAAGCCCCACATCGGGCTTTCTGGTCAGTGGGTCTCTGCCTGCCTCTCTGCCTACTTGTGATCTCTGTCTGTCAAATAAATAAATAAAATCTTTAAAAAAAAATTTTTTTATATTTGTTCTTCATCACTGACTTTGATCCTCCCTCCCATCTCAAATCCTTTTTGTGACCAGTACCGCATATACAAACTGATAAACGATATCTATTGGAACTAAATTCTTTTGTCTCATGTTAGTAAAAACTAAAGTATTACAATTTCACTCTTGAATCTGCAGTCCCAAAGCTGGCCCACTCAATATTTTCATATACTGATGCTCCCAGCCAAACCTCAGGGACTAATCGGCACTACACCAAACTCATGGCGTTGCTATCTTCTCCTACTACAATGGACTACAATAGGTTATAAAAATAAAATTTAAATGTTGGTAAGACACTAAGAGTCAGACTACCCAGTGCAGTGATTTAAATAGTTACTTTAACCACATTCTGATGGAAATCTTTCAAATATACGGTCATCTCCATGACTCCTGCTGCACCCAGCTCTGAACTTCCCCGGGCCCCATTCTCCCTGCACCCAGCACACAGGAGAACTCACTTCACCCCCCAGTCCTCTCTGCCCTCCAGGGCTTATCTCTCCACTCTGTCCACAGCCCAGTCCTGCCTGCCGCTGTTCCCATGATCACCACTCACTCTCGTTTCATAATTTCTTCTTTCTAACCTTATTTGTCTTCTGTCCTTCCTCAGTTTCCTTAGGGGGGAAAAAAGGTCAATGGCCTCCCTGGTTGGAAGGAACAAACAAGTGCCGTGAGCACCCATTCTCCTCTCAATTATAAAAATATCTCTTCTATTGCCATTCAAGAGGAAAATGAGCAAGTACTTCTAATTTTGAGCACAGATCTAAATGAGTATGAACAGATATGTATGTATGTGCATACATGTGGGCTTTTTGCTTTTCTAGTTTAAAAAAAGAAAAACAGGGAGAACAAATGCTCATTTTTTTGTTCAGTTGCAGAGTGCTTTTTACCAGCTCCTGCCCTCTGTATATCCTTTATCCAACCACTTTCTGATATTATATGACCTTCTACCCATTATGGTCTCTGGGTCACATGGTTCATTGCACACACTAGGATATTTCCTTCTTCCCGATAAATTAGTCAGTTAAGATGGGAACATTACTTAATTTATATAGATGTCTATGTCAGATTTCTCTAAACATATGTTAGGACATGGTGCTAGTCTATATCAGCATTACAGAAGTATGACCCAGGGACGGCAGGTAGGAAGTCCCTGAGAGCCTTTCAGGGGATCCACACTGGCAAAACTATGTTTAGTAATATGAAGATGTTATCTGCCTTTATTGCTCTCATTCTCTCACGAATGTACAAGAGCAAATCTAGAGGATACATGGTGTGTGATAATGTATCACGCTGACAACTAGCGAAACTAGTTTATTTTAGAAAAAGAACTAGTGTTTTTTAGAATTTCCTAAGGCAGTCAGTTTAAGGCATAAATATATACATTTTCAGAAATAAGTTGTGTTCTCAGTACTTCCAAGTTCCTAGCAAAAGCAATCTTTGCTAATATCTGCTATAATCTCCACAACTTCATTATCATCCAATGAATTCACTTAGTGTTTAAAGGAAAAGAAATCAAATGTTTTAAACACTGAGAAGACGAGCTCTTTAAAAGCAAAAGACTTTACATATTAGAAATAAGCCACTGAGGCATTATCCAGGGTAAATAACCACACTGCACTGGTTGGAACAGTGCACACAACAGCTGAGAAACTGATGAAGCTTGGTATGGTTAACACTGCTGAATGTCTGCTGGATGGAAAGTCTGTAAAAGAAATCACAGCAGTGCCACTTAGAAATGATGCAGTAGCTCATCAAATTGTTATGAGTACTTACATAAGTTAGAAGTTAGTATCTTGCCTTAAGGACTGTATTTTGGCTTTATAAGTAGAAAAATCCATAGACACGGGTAGACTTACTGTTTTGTTTTCACTACTCCAGTATCCATGCCAACTAATCAAAGTAGGTCTTCTTTTATGTGATGGTTGCAACAAATAAGAATGCTATTGAATTACTCAAAGTGTTAAGTAACTTTTTTGAGTGTCATGATTTATCCTGAAAGAACTATGTTGATATCTGCTCTGATGGTACAAAAGCAAAGATGAGCAAAAGTGCTGATGCTTTAGCGTGAATCAAGGCAGAAGTATGAAACTGTACTTGTAATAAGCATATTCTTCACTGCATCAGTCATTAAAAAAAAAAAAAAGCCAGTTTCACTTCACAATGTCCTCGATAAAACATTAAGAGTTATTAATTTTATTTCACCTCTCTCTTGAGAACTTGGTCTTTTTCATATTCTGTGTGAGGAAATGGGAGGTACACAAAAAACACTTGTGCTGCATATTTAATAGCAGTCTTAAGGAAAATAACTTATACAATTATTGGAGTTAAAAGCTAAACTGTATACTTTTTTCATAAAATACCATTTTTGCTTAAAAGAATGACTGGCAGACAACACTTACTCAGAATGAGGTATTTGCCAGGCATTTTTTCTAAAACGAATAAAGTGAGCCTGACATTTCAAGGAAAAAACTGACAATATCTATTGCCGATGATAAAATCTGAGCTTTCAAGAAAAGATTAGAATTTTGGAAAACTTGAACTCAACAGCAAAATCTTGACCACTTCCCAATTCTCAAAAGCATTTTGAGGAGAACAGTCACATTAATGAATGTGATTTGTTAAATATTGTGTAATCAAATGTGTCAACATTTGAAAGATCTGTATAACTCAGTAAACCATTATTTTTCAAATAACCAACATACGATGTTACAAAATCACACACAAGTCAAAGATCCATTCAAAGTTCAAGATGGACCAATAGGATTTTAATGTTACAGAATATTAAAAAAAAATCACTGGTATGGTTTCAGATTCAACACTGCAACTAACTTTTAAGGATCTACCACTTGATGAGTTTTGATGTGACAAAGGATACTCAATTACGAACGCCATTAAAATAGTCTACTCTTTTTCTACTGTGTATCTGTGTACAGAGAGCTATCCCCATATAATTCAAATCAAACTATCACAACAGATTGGAATACAAAAGCAGTTATGAAAATCCAACTGTTTTCTATTAAGCAACACAGTAAAGAAAGTGGCAAAATGCAAATGTCACACTTATCACTCTATTTTTTGCTTTGGGCTATCTTTTTCATGAAACTGTGTTATCTATATTAACCTTTAATGAGTTTTTTTTTGTTTTTTTTTTTTAAGATTTTATTTATTTGTCAGAGAAAGAGAGAGAGAGCACACAAAAACAGGCAGAGTCGCAAAGAGAAGCAGGCTCCCTGCCGAGCAAGGAGCCCGATGTGGGACACAATCCCAGGACCCTGGGATCGTGACCCCAGCCAAAGGCCGCGGTTTAACCGACTGAGCCACCCACGCATCCCAAGTTTGCTATTTTTAAATGAATAAACATTTTAAATACTTCTCAGTGTTCATTTCTAATATGTTGAATGTTGATACAGTCCACATAAACAAAAGATCTTTGGGGTCCTTGATAATTTTTTAGGAGTACAAGGTATCCTGACACCAAAATGTTTAAAAACCAGTGGTTTATAATAACACAAAAAAAGAGCACTTGTAAGAATGTATATATAATAAAATAAGCACCTGAAAATGAATCAGAAGATCTTGGCTCCAGGTCTAGCACCACTTCTTACTTGCTTTGGGATCTGGATAAATTACTTAGTCTAAGTTCTCAGTTTCCTCATCTGTAAAATGGATAACTCATATCTTGTTCTGAGGATAAAAGAAAAAATATGTCAAAGCAATTTATACACTACAAGTATATTATTATTACACGTCTCAAAGTTGAGTTTTAAATACATCTAATGACCAAATTTCTCCTTATTTTTAAAAATCCATTACTGAAAGCAGAACTTATAGAAAATGTGAAGGGGAGATTTTTGATTAGTCAATTAGCTCAAATGTCCAACCACAAAAGTTTATTGTATTAAATGTCTTCCTCTACAGTTATAATTGACAATGTATATTCAAATATGGGTATTTCCAAATATAGATAAAAATACAGACAATAATAACATACCCCAATGTACCCATCACCTAGCTCCAACAATTATCAAAAATTTGCCAATAATGGGGCACCTGGGTGGTTCAGTTGGTTAAGCAGCTGCCTTCAGCTCAAGTCATGATCACAGGGGTCCTGGGACCGAGCCCCACATCAGGCTCCCTGCTCAGCAGAGAGCCTGTTTTTCCCTCTCCCTCTGCCTGCCGCTCTGTCTACATGTGCTATTTCTCTGTCAGATAAATAAATAAAATCTTTTTTAAAAAATTTGCCGATATTGTTTTATTTGCTTCCCATTTGTGTGTATGTTTGTGCCTATCCTGAAATACATATATTAGAGTGCATTTCATTTTGCCTATAAATACTCCCATATGAGTATTTATACTCCCAAATTCTCCAGATGAGAATTTTTTAACATACTCACAATACCATTAACATAAATAAAAACTTAATGGTTATAATTCTTATATATCATCCAATACACACTTCATGTTTCCTGAGTGTCTCCAGAAAAAAAGTCTTGATAGTTTTTAGTTGGTTCGTATCATCAAAAAAATCATTTACCAGTTCATTTTCAAGTGAACACAAGATTTTAAGCTAAAGCTAGGAAGGAAAAGGAAATAATATCATGCTTTATATACCATGTCCAATCTACAAAACAAAGTCAACAACTATCTTCCTGAGGAATGTGCTTCTCTCCCAACCAAACAACAAACAAAAATAACCAAAGAAACCCACTATAAAATAGGCCAGACTAGCAACACTTCAGTGTTCTGAGAGGTGACCAGAAGACACAGCTCAGTTACTCAGGAAGAAAGAGCTGATAGGAGACGATCACCCACCACTTCGGAAAAGATGAGGTCAGGTCTGCCACAGCACCAGGACAAGCTGAAGCTGAGGTCAGGGTCCAGGTTCTCGGTGAGCAACACTGCTCAAACAAGTCAGGTGGCCAAGACTATAAGGCAACCCCTTGCAGGTTTCAACTCAAAGCTCAAAAAACAATGCTCTAAGCTAGAGATGTAATGGAACCACGGTCAAAAGTGACAGTTTTGAGAATTTATTCAATTTGTTCAGCAAACATTTATCAAAAGACGACTCTACTAGGCACCACCCACGATATGAGTGGTATATTTATACAATGCAAACAATAAGCAGCATATAGCTCTCTACGCATGTCTTTCCCCATTGATTTTAAAAGGAAGAATGGAAATTATTTAATATTAATGACCTTGTCATTTACCATTACAATTTATAGTGCATCTTTTCTCTGTCACCTGTAGTCTGACCCACCCCTCATGCAGTCACTAAAACAAATCTGAGTTCTATTGTCCTTCTCACACACACCAGACCCCTAGCGTCTATATCTACAAATTCTTCTCTGAATATTTAGTTTAGAAGGAGATCAAGATAATGCTAAAGAATTTCCCACCTCCTCTGAAAACTGTCTTCTTTTCCATAGGATTATCCCAAGTATGTCAGAATGAATCATAGGAGCATATGTAATATACAAGTAATATAAATCCTTGTTAGAATCCTTTACCTCAATTTCACGTATAGATCTTTTCATTTAAAACATATTTCTTACCAGAATGTTTGAGAAGTACTTCATAAATGTGTCTAAAAACATTTAATAGTCACTAAGAAAATTTGGTTGACACGATGAAGAACATCTTCTCAACAGTAACAAAACCTAGTGGTCAGATAGCTACAGTGAGTCCAGACTTCCCCATTTCGGAACCGATATTTTGCTTCAAATTTCTACTATTTGTAGAAAAACAGTATAGGGGTATCTGGGTGGCTCAGTTAGTGAAGTGTCTGCCTTGGGCTCAGATCATGACCCCAAGGGAATCAGCCCCAGATCCGGATCTCTGCTTAGTGGGGAGTCTGCTTCTCCCTCTCCCTCTCCCTCTGTGCTCTAATAAATAAATAAATATTTGTATCATTTACATTCATTAGACTATTATACACAAAATAAAGTAAGTGGGACCCTAACTAGCTCTCTATAATTTCCTTGACCCTGCCCATTATCTTCATTAGACATCTCATTTGTCATCAGATTTTCCATGTAGGTTACTTGTTTACTATCCCTCCGTCTTCTCTCACTAGAATGTAAGGCCCATAAAGACAAAAACTTTATTTTCCACTGTATGCCCCGTTCCTAGAACAGTGCCTAGATACAGTAAAGGCTCCAAATAAATTTGCTGAATGAAGAGATGATAAATGACCTTCCCCCGCTTCCTTTCCTCCATACACATTAACCATCCTTTATGGTCAAGGTCAAATTCTGTTATCTCTATGAAGATTAACTCACCATTACCTCCCCCAATGCTCCAATCTTTATCTCCCTTATTTATACCATGAATTTGGCCATTACCAGCTGTCCAATAATTTTTATTTTTACAAATGTACATACTTTGCTTAAAATTCTTTTTTTTTTTTTTTAAAGATTTTATTTATTTATTTGACAGAGAGAGATCACAGGTAGGTAGAGAGGCTGGCAGAGAGAGAGAGAGAGAGAGAGAGAGGGAAGCAGGCTCCCTGCCGAGCAGAGAGCCCGATGTGGGACTCGATCCCAGGACCCTGAGATCATGACCTGAGCCGAAGGCAGCGGCTTAACCCACTGAGCCACCCAGGTGCCCCACTTTGCTTAAAATTCTTAAAATCCTCCTCTCCTTATTAAAGTCATGAGTCCATGTCTCCAGCTTTTGGTATCCACTTCGGTATATATAAATAGCATATCATTAATAAATGTTTCACTTGACCGATTTGTATCTATAGTTAATCTAGAAATCAATTTAGTCAACAGTTCCAACTTTCTATAACCTATCCCTCTCTTTCTAATAACTCAGTTGAAACTGGAGTGGGTCTCTACTTTATATTTGGCAATTTCCAGTTCTACATTCTCATATAACTTATGCTCATAATTTACTTTAACCATCCCTTCTCCCAAGATTAAACTTTTTGTCATGAAAAATCTCATGACTTTTTGATAATACCTACAATGTGGTATCTAATCCCAGTCAAGGAAGAGAAGTTTCATTACCCCCTTCTTGTTGCTGAAGTACTGAAGAGTACTTTTTTCCCCTTTATCCCTTTTTTCTTTCATGCCAAGAGGTATCCCATTTCCTTCTTTATTGATCATACCCCTGGCAAGCTTTTATTTCTTTATACCTGTCCATAGTAATCTGCCTTAAAGCCTTCCTTTTGAGCCACTTCTGTATTCATTTGATTAAGTTTCAGACTCTCTCAGTGTATGAGAATGGCCTATTCTTAAAGCCTGGGCTTGCTTCTTTAAATACAGCCAATCTTTATGAACCTCATCCCTTCACATGGCCAACCCTTGATCATCTGAGGTAATGGAATATACAAAAATACGAGATTATCCACAACACAAGAAAATTTTTAAAAAATTGACATCTGGCTTTGAAATATATCACGTGGCTTTGGGCAACACTTTAATTATGTTTTTGCTTAAGACAACATTAGTAATATTTTCTGTCATGATGGTGGATATCTGTCTTGGTTTTGATTTTGATGCAATTTTTAAAAAGCCAATCAAGCATCAACTGTGGTTTTTCCTACGGAGTCTTTTAACTAGTTTTTTTTTTTTTTCTTCAATCTGTTGAAGTCTGTCATAAAATCTGGTTTCTGTTTGCCCTGATTTCTTTCCTCCCTTTTCTTGGAATTCTGATCCAAATCAACTTACTCTATATTAATTTACTTCAACTTAAAATAGCATTTGCTTGAGAATGCAAAGCATTTTAAAAACAATTAAATGTTCAGTGAAAATTTTAGTCCAAATAACACAGGGTAGGAAATCTCACTTTTTAAGATAATCCAGGAAAAGTTAGGTTTCTGGGGAAAACTGCACTGGTAATTCTAGCAAAATGCATTTAGTAGGATATTGTGATTACTTGAAAATATGAAAACATATATGGACTGCTTTGTAAGTCAGTTTCATCAGTATATAATCTCATAGACCAAAACCTCTACAGAATCAAATTCCCGATACAAGCATTATAGAAAATAGCATTAACCCTGGCCCCTCTCCTGGTCCCAGACTAAACTCCGCGCCCATCTCAGACCTGATCTCAGCCTCACTTCTACAAGTAACTTTTAAAATGTGTAAGAAAAAGGAAAAGAATTGGGCTAACAGGATCTTATCTTTTGCCCTCTTTTCAGTTACTGCCATTACGTTTTTGGCCAGAGAGACCCCTAATCCTCAATTTTACACAACAATTCTTACTTTATAATGATTCAATAATTTTACATATGAATGTAGGGCTACAGCAATTGAACTCACTTTCCTTCATACACTATTCACCATATGACCAGCAGAATTAATAAACCATTTTTAATTTTCCCCCATGTGGAACTTTGATAACTACGCATTATTTTACCCAAAAACTAACTTTCGGTCTGGTGAATGTGGCCCAAGTTTTTATATGAGACGTTCAATGTTAACTGCTCCCCCCACCCTTTTTTTAACAGCAACCTTCTATGCAGTCCTCAGACTCAGTAAATTCTACAACTTTTAAACAATAAAAACCAAAAAATTTTCACGGTGCACAGTCACATTCTGATGAAAATACCTACACAAAGCCACGAATTCCTAGTTTTTCAATTCACTTCTCCAGCTGTCTGCCTTTACTAAATAAGAGAGCTCCACAAGTATGAATTAATTATGGCTTCCCAAGCTGTGTGTCCACCAATATACACGATTCTCAAGGAAAAGCAAATAACTAAACGTAACTAAACTGGTAAGAATTCTTTTTTTCTTCAAAAATTCACTTTAATTTAAAATCTCTCTTCTTCACGGAGTTTGAAATAGTATACAACCTTTGAGGAAAGAGTTGTCATCTATGTGCATTCTCAATGAGCCCCACAAAATGAGTGGCATAAAGAGGCAGCCTAAGTTCCCAAGTTTGGTCTTTCATGGATGGTACATTTCTCAAACACAAACATACACACACACACACACACACACACACACACACCGGAAGAAAGAAAAGAAACATACCTGGTCATTTTCTAAACAGGTTTGATAGGTTTGGTAGACTTGTAAGAGCGGAGTATTTACTTATAATCTTTTAAAGCAGAAGTGGCAGCCAGAGCAGTGGGTAAATAAAAACTTCAGAGAGTTTTTAAAACCCTGCATCTTAACTCACTTCCCCTTGCTTCAAGGGGACAGCACAGCAAACCCCACGGGCAAATGAGATTATGCAACAGGTTTTTCTCCTCTACTTAATTCACCACCGGCTGGTTAGAGGTGTGCTTTCTCCAAACAATTTGAAACACCAGGACCCTAGAATCTTTGCAGCGGGCGTTTAACTAACTCCTTTAGGATTTTGCAGTATCCATTCATTTTCAGATCTACTCGTATTTTCTCGAGTTCATCACCGGAGTTTTGTTTGTTTGGGGAAATTAACCCATTATTTGAAAGCTTCAATTCTGCATAAATATTTTCCTCCCTGGTGTTTTATTACACGAAACCACACATGATAAACAGATCCTCAGCTGCCCCCTTGGGCTTTTTTGTTTCTCACGTTTTACCGCTAGTGTAAATAAAGAAGTCACAGGAGCGCTGGGCCCCCCAACACCGTGACTCGGGCCCCAGCAGGAAAACTGAGTTTTTGGTTGGTCGCTAGGGTTTAAGAACGCAGCACCGTCACCACCCAGGTGGCCTCGCTGCTTACACCAAAGGCGAATTTGGGATAATGGGAACAGTCAGGCCGGGGCCCCACTTGGCAGGCGTGTTGTGTAACAGTCGCGCCTGGAAGTGAGCAGCTTCGCCCGCGAAGGTACCGCGTCCCACCGCGGCGGCTCCTTGCAGCGGGATCCGCCGGCCCAGCCCGCTTTCCGCAGCACGGCCGGGGGCGCACCGACCGAGACCCCGCGTCCGGCTGCCCGCCCCCTTCCCGCTCGGCCCGGCCCCCTACAAGGCCTACACCCCCCCCCCCAAAAAAAAAAACCGCCCGTGCGGCCCCGAGCCGCGGTCGCCCCCACGCCGCCTCCCGGAAAGGTGGCCCGGACGCCCGGGAAGGCAGAGCCGGCGGGGCGAGAGCGCAGTGCCGGGCAGCGGGAGTCCAAGCGCGCGGCGGAGCGTCCATGCTGCCGGCGCCGGCGGGCGTCCCGAGCCCCGCACCCTCTCGTCCGCACGGTCCGCGCGGCCGGCCGGAGGCCACTTACTTTTGGGGCCGCCGACCTCCCGACTCCCTCCGGGGGAAATGAAAGTTGTCACGGCGTCTCCCCTCGGGCCCCCCTCGCCTGCCCGGCTTGCGAGGCGCCGCCGCGGAGCCGGGAGGGCGGCTGCGCTCCCGCTCGCGTCCGTCCCGTCGCGCTCTCCTCCTCCTCTTCTTTTCACTATATTATCTTCTCCTTCTCTGAGAGGTGGGTGGGGGCGGGAAGCTTAGAAAGAGAGGAGACGTTTGCAACTTTTCTTCACTCTTTCTCTTCCACCTCCCCCCCACCGTCAGCCTTGAAAAAACAATGTTGAAAGGGGTGAAGAACTTGGGGAGGTGAAGGTGGGGGGCCGCGTGGGGAAAGCGGAGGGGGGGGAGGGAGAAGTGATAATAATCGTTTAAAAACTGATTAAAGCCCCCCAAACAGTGATACACAGACAAGAGGGGGAAAGGCGGGGGGGTGGGGTGGGGGGTTGGGGGGAAAGAGAAAGAGTCGCTGGTCAGGAAACTTCAAGCGCGGATGAGGTCATTGGTTTAAAAATAAAGAGATGGCGTCACTTGAAACCAATCCCAGTGAATGAACTCAGCGGAGCCCCGGGGAAAGGAGGAGACAGGCGAGGGCAGGGCGGTGGGCGCCGGGCGGGGCCGCGCGCCCGCCCGCCCATCCCGCGGCCGCCCGGGTCCGCAGCGCGGCTCGGCGCCCTGGCTTCGGCCGCGCGGGGAGGGGTCGGGTCACGTTCCGTTCCGGAGTTCGGCGACTCGCAGGCAGGTTCCGCAGGCGCCGCTGGGAGGAGCCGGGGCTGCCCGAGGAGGCGGCCCCGCGGCCTCCTCCTTCCGCGCCCGCGCGCTCACCAGCCCCGACCCCGGGCCCGAGTCTGCGTCCCAACAGGTATTTCAGGGTGCGCCCCCCACCCCGGCCCACCCCGGACCGAGACGCGGAGCCTTTTCCCCCTGGCTGCGCTCTTTCCAGCTGCCTCACCCGCGTGAATAAATGCAAACCATGATTTGAGAGAATTGCAAGCACTCCCTCTAAAGTCCGATGAATCCCAAAGGGAGGTCACTGCCGTCCTTGTGAAAGGGACGTTGCAGGTACTTCAAGAAAAATCACTAGTGTTGTCAGGCACTCGGTGATCTACACGTGTTTGTCGTTGAAAGACCCCACACGACTGTTCCTAACTTTCATTATTTTACTTTGTCGATGTTTACTTATTTACGTTCACGAATTCAATGAGTACAAGCGGCATGAAATTCCCTTCTAAAATGATTTCTACACTGGGCAGCACAGAATCGTTTTTAAGTCAGAGATTCTCTGCCTCTTGAGAGGTGCAAACCCCTACTGCTTGAATCCTACGCATTTCGTGCATTTTCTGTGTGGATTAATCAAAATAGCTGTTTTGCAGATTGTATTACACTCTTTGGAAAATGAGAGACCTGAGGTGGTGACAAACCAGGACTTGGAATCCGTGAATAGGACAATCGGAGCTTTATTCTAGTGTTCTTTGAGCATTTGAGCATGAAGCTGCTTCTACTGAGAAGTACTCACGTGAATATCACATAACAAAGATGTGATTAACGACGGAAAAGCACACTGCGAGTGGACTGCTTCATGGGCCAGAATTTATGTGTAGGAATAATCTAGCTCCTAAAATACTCCATTTGCAATGCCCTGGTTGGGACATCAGTCCCAAAAGGCATCTTTGTTGTGAATGTCCATTTGGACACTGCCTGGGGGACTTTTTTTTTTTTTTTTTTTTTTTTTTTTAACTGGCCAAAGAACTGAGAGTCAGGTTTGGGGTGGGTTAGAAAGGTAAAACATCTCTGTATTCCTTTTCTGCCTTGAAATCCTGCAAATATAGTGCATTGGTTCCTACTGATAATCATTAAGGTTAGTATTGAGGTAAGCCTCATCTTTCAGAGGAGGAAAAAGAGCCCATCTGGAGATGAGAGACTGATGAGCCCAAGTGGGGCAGTAAATTAAGCCTGAAGGCCACAGATGCAGAGTCCACCTTCTGCTTCTGCCTTTGACCTCTAAGACTTGGGCTGGGAGGAAGCAATCTCTCCTAGGGCTCCCCGTCCTCTGGTGGCCAGGAGACGTTACTGCAGCCTTATTGGGACTACCTGTGCTCTTCAAGTAAACCTCCAAAAATCTACTAATCATAGACATGCTGTTTTTAGAACATTTTGAAAGGGATAGTTCAAAATGATCTGCAACTCAAGTCTGCTTAGTTGGAGGAGTTGGAATGTGGGGGAAGGAAGGAAAAGAGAGAATCCTTGTCCTACAGGTGAAGAGTACAGATCTTGCCTGGATGAAAGACTCCGCAAGAATGTATGGAATACCCTCTACGTACTGCACATCCTGAAACTTCTCTCACCTTCTTTATGTGTTTTTCATGCATGTGGTACCATGATAGCTAGTAATGGGAGCCTCCCCGGTATATAGCATCCAGTAAGGGAAATGGAATGTAGATTAAAACGAATTAAAAACTAAATTAGTAATCGAGGGGCGCACAGTATTGATTAAAAGAGTCCAGCAGGAAAAAAGGAGCAGTGTAGGCTGGGATTGTCAGGGAAGGCATCTTCAGAGGAACTTTGACCTCATCCTTTAAGGATTATTAAGATTAGTTTGGGTTAAAAGGGCTCAATGGGAGGTCCATTCTAGAGGGGAAATCGCATGAACAAAGACACAGAGGTAGAATGAATGAGGTGTATTCAGGTGAGTGAGGAGAAGACCCTTCAACAGCAGTAGAGATTGGTGTGTAGCAATTAAGAACTAGGCTAAAATTAAGAGATTCAGAGGCACATTATAAGGTTCTTGAATGTTAGGATAAATAGCTTGTATTAGTCCAACAGGCTAATGTTGAACAAGTTTACTTCGTTAAAGAGCACATTTCTGTTCTACTAAAAAAGCTTGCATATATGCTGACAACAAACAGGTAGAAACAAATTAAAAACTAAGTGTCACTTAAAATTGCTCCAAAGAAGATGAAATCTCTGGGTATAACTCTAACAAACCATGACTGGGATCTGTATGCTGAAAAATATAAAATGCTGGTGAAGTTAAAGAAGGCCTAATTAATTGGAGCCACTCACTATATTCATGGACTGGAAGAACCAGTAAAATAAGTATTGTTCTTCCCACATTGATCTATAGATGTGCTTTTTTATTTAAATTCAATTAGCCAACATATAGAACATCATTAGTTTCAGATGTAGAGGTCAGTGATTCATCAGTTGCATGTAACACTCAGTGCTCATCACATCATGGGTCCTCCCTAATGCCCATCACACAGTTACCCCATCCCCCTACCCACCTCCACTCCAGCAGCCCTCAATAACTTTCCCATAGTTAAGAATCTCATCATTTGTCTCCCTCTCTGATTAATTCCCATCGTGTTTTTTCCCTCCCTCTCCAATTGATCTACAGATTTAGAACACAGCCCCTATCAAAATCCTAGCATGGTTTTTTACAGGCAGAGACCATATGAACCTAAAATTGCTTCTGGAACGTTTAAAGGGGTGAGTGAGTGCTAGATTCCCCAAAGGCAGATAAAGAGCTCATATACTTAGGACACCAGCAAAGCAGAGGCTCCGTGGCTTATAATCAGACAATGTAGAAAGGAGCTATTTTCATTTCAGTACATGTTAAGTGTGCAGTTCAGTCTTGTTTTCAGTCAGAGTTCAATATGGGAGAGGAGTGCCTTAATCTTTCACACTTAGACCCTGATAAGTTTTTAATCCGCCCGTGGCTGAAGCTCATTCATTCAGCTATTAGTTATTGAGTGCCTACTATCAGCATGTACCAGGCACTGTGCCTGGCTCTGGGAGTTCAGTTATAAACAAGAAAAGCAAGGACCCTTTCCTGATGGAACATTCTAGTGGGGAGAGAAGGCAATAAGCAAATAAAAACAAAATCCAGGACTGTGAGAAAACTGACTATGTGGGGAGAAAGTTGGACGATATGATACCAAATCATCGAGGGTAGGGGCCAAGGTGGCTGAGGGAGGCATTCACAAGGAAAGGACATTTGAACTCATCCTTAAGGATGGCAAACAGAGAAGTGGTCTGGGTAGAAGAAAGCAGTCATTCTGAAACTTCAGTAGAAGCGGAGTGACTTGGAGGGAGTTGGTGTGTTTCCAGAGCAGAAGAAAGGCCTGTGGGGCTCAAAAGTGTAAAAGGAGGTCAGGGAAGAGCCAGACGTTGTAGGACCTTGAAATGCATGGCAAGCAGTTCGCATTCTAGCCTAAAAGATGTAAGCCAGTTAGTACATGATTGGATTTATGAAGAGGGTATTTGCAAGTAATCATAATAGTTCAGTTTTAAAAGGACAGTTTGAATAGTATTCTATAAATATTTATTTAATCTGGCAGCTCCCTTTTCCAATAGGAAGGAAGCATTTTTGATCATTTAATTCATCTCCAGGGATCCCTTTAATGTCCCCCAAATCAAATGTTCTTGCCCTAGGATTCATGTATTCCTAGGAAGTATATGGATGGACTTCCAAGGATCTAGGAGGCCCCCAAAATTTTGTGCATATATCCTTATGTGGGTTTTTCTGTGAATAGGTCCCTAGCTTTCAACAGATTTTCAAAGGACTGCCACACACACACACACAACAAACAAGACCTACTTCACATTTAAGTCTTGGCTGTGGCTTTTGGATGGTAGTGCCTGCTATTGTTCCTGGGGCTCATGGCACTATAGAAATGAATCACAGTTCTGTTAAGCAGCAAGTTTTGCCTCAAAGAGATGGCACTATATTGGAAAAGAGCACTATTTGTGGTAGAGTTGAAGGGAATATTCCAAGAATTTGCCTTCAAAGAAACCTCATGAAAGAAATACTTTATCTATGTGATCTGAGAACTAGAAGATACCTAAGATAGTACCATCCTACTCATGTTACATATAAGAAAGCAAAGGTCCAGAGAGGTGAAGTGGCTTGCCCAAGGATGCCCAGCTATTCAGGGACTAAACTGGGATTAGAAACAGGTCTGCCAACTCTCAGGACAAAACTCTGTGCTCCTCATTTTAAAAAGACAAAAACACTGGACCAAATATAGTATAGTTAAAAGTCTTAATAGGAATTAATTAAGTGTTCAATTTCATTCAATTAAATTAAGCCAACACATGCTCATTACTAAGGATATGGAAGGAAAGAAGTAAAGGAGTTCAAAAACAAAATCCCAGTTCTGAAAGTGAAAGGAAAAAACCTCAATGTCGAATGAAGACATACAACCAAGAAAGAGTAAATAGTAATAACACTGTGTTAGTGTGTATCCAATCTTTCTGTAAGAAATATGTAAATAGACATAATGAGTTATAAAAACTAGGTGACTTTTCATTATCAGTTCACCAAAGGTTTTTTAAATGGGTAATCCCAAAATTAGGTCAAGAGTGTGGTGAAATAGACCTCCTGAATGCCGCTGGTGAGAGTATAAATTAATGTAACTATTCTGCAGAAGAGTTTGACAATATGCTTTCCAGAGTCTAAAAAGGCATACCCCGGGGGCGCCTGGGTGGCTCAGTGGGTTAAGCCACTGCCTTTGGCTCAGGTTATGATCTCAGGGTCCTGGAATCGAGTCCCGCATCGGGCTCTCTGCTCGGCAGGGAGCCTGCTTCTCTCTCTCTCTCTCTCTCTCTCTCTGCCTGCCTCTCCGTCTACTTGTGATCTCTCTCTATCAAATAAATAAATAAAATCTTTAAAAAAAAAAAAAAAAGGCATATCCCGCAACCTTCCTTTAAGAATTTGTCTTAGGGGGAGCCTGAGTGGCTCAGTGGCTTAAGCCTCTGCCTTCGGCTCGGGTCATGGTCCCGGGGTCCTGGGTGGAGCCCCGCATTGGGCTCTCTGCTCATTAGGGAGCCTGCTTCCCCCTCTCTTTCTGCCTGCCTCTCAGCCTACTTGTGATCTCTGTCTGTCAAGTAAATAGGTGGAATCTTTGGAGGGGGGGAGAATTTGTCTTAGGAAATGATAGTACTATTTTCCAAAGCTACAAATAAGGATGTTAATTGTAACTTAATAGCTGGCACTTCTTGCAAATGATCTCATTCCATCCTCACAATTACTATTACCCCCATTTTACAGTGAACTTGTTCAATCACACAGTAAGTGGGAGAGCTACGATCTGAATAACATGGCCTCCACATCTAAGCAGAAACAAGATCAGAGGGGCTGTATAAGCTATGCCAAAGGGCTTGGACTTCGTTCAAGGCAAGTGGGAAAGAAGCCGCTGGAAGATTTCAAGCAGGAGAAATGACAAGATCAGGTGGGCCTTTGCTGTGAAAAGAACGGTTGGGTAGGGAAGACATAAAGCAAGATGAGAGATACTTGTGCAAGTTAGAGAATTAAATATAAATGGAGAGAAGACACATCCAAGAAATGTTATAAGACTAGAATCAAAAGAACCCATCACCAGTTAGATCTGAACTATTGCAGGGAAAGTCAGTATCAAGGATGACTCTTAGGTTTCTGACTCTAGCAAATGGGTGGATGATAGTGCTACTTATTTACATCCAAGGGGAAAAACAGGTTGAATTTTAAGAATGTTGAGTTCAAGGTGCCTATGGAACCTCAAGAGGAATAGACTGTTGTATTCAGGAGTCTGAAGCTCAGAGGCCATGACAGGGCAAGAGAGAAAGATTGGGAATTCATTAGCCACATTTTAGTTTAGTCATGGCCAATAGATGAGGTTATGCAGGGAGAGCAAGAGCAAGAGAAAAAAGATGTTGGGAATCAAGGGAATTACTGATGTTTTAAGAAACTCTTAGGGAGGCTAAGAAGGACAAACTAGAAAAGCGGTGGACATAGCTGTTACAAAAAATCAAGAAAAGACTGTCAAGGGCGCCTGGGTGGCTCAGTGGGTTAAGCCTCTGTTTTCGGCTCAGGTCATAATCTCAGGGTCCTGGGATCAAGTCCCACATCAGGCTCTCTGCTTGGCAGGAAGCTTGCTTCCTCCTCTCTCTGTCTGCCTGCCTCTCTGCCTACTTGTGATTTCTCTCTATCAAATAAATAAATAAAATCTTTAACAAAAGAAAAAAAAAAACTGTCAAGCCCAGAAAGAACCCCACTGAGTTCATGCTCAGAGAAGCCCTGATAGTAAGGTCTAAAAAGTTTTTCTCTGATTTAGCAACAACATGACCAATGGACACGGTGGTTTTCCTGAAGACAGTCTTGCAAAGGCGAGATTACAGTGAGTAAAAGAGGAAACGAGAAGGAACAAAATACAAACAGTGGAATAGAAACTACTCTTTCAAGAAGCTTAACTGTTAAGGAAGAAAGGTTCATACCTCACTACAGACAGATGTAAGACACTTACACCCTAAAAGATCCTAATGATTTCATAACCAGTCTGTTTTGTTTAATCAAACAATTCATCATAAGCAGGTATTAGTGCCTGCTTATGAGTGCCCTGAGAAGTGAGAATTTCTCTGTTGCCAGCTTGGGAAAGTTGCAGATGGACTTCTGCTACTTACAGCCCAGACTTTATTTTCAAGTTATGTAGAGCACACATTCGGGGGTTTTGTCAGGGCTGTTCTGACAAATCTTTTTAATAACTGTGAAGTACGATTTTAAGAATAAAGGAATTATCATTTCTAACATCAGATGTACTTACTTTCAAAGGCTGAATAATGCTTTTATAACCAGGAAAAGATGATAGTGGGGAGAAAGTAAATAAATAAAATAAATAAAAGGCTAGAAAGTATTTGTAAATTTTGCTTCTTTTCATCTGGTCCTAAAGAAAAATAATTGGCATAAATATAGTGATGTTCTTTTTCTCTGATATAAAGAATAATAATTTTTAAAAATTATGTTTGTTTTTGAAGGCCAGCAATTTTTAATGGCTTTCCCATTTTCTGAGTAAATACAGGACTCGGTGTGCTCTGTTTTAAAATTCACAGTGACTTTCTGGACTAAAAATAACAACATTCAATAACAATATTCATGTGTATAAATGTAAACATTTACCTTTAGGAACAATCTTTAACCAATAATTGTACCTCTTATTCAGTGTTAGCTAAGGTAAACAGCAGGACAGGATATTCTGACCAAATAGCAAAATGCTGTTTTAATTGAAAAAATGCTTTTTAAATTTGTATAGGGGCGCCTGCATGGCTCAGTCATTTAAGCATCAGACTCTTGATTTCAGCTCCTTCCATGATTTCAGGGTCATGAGATCAAGCCTCACACCCAGGCTCCCGCCCTGGGTGTGGACCTGCTTGAGATTCTCTCTCCCTCACCTTGTGCCCCTCCCCAACTCACTCAAGTGTAAGTTGATTTATTTATTTGTGTAAAGCCAGTCTTTGTATTAAAGAAAAAGTTCTAGCCCTCCTTAGGATAGCACATCTTAAGAATATCAAACCACTTCTATGAAGAAACTAGAAATTAAATGGAATTTGAAAATTAATATCACTATGTTGTCAAATGTACAAAAATCAGCTCTTCATATATATATATATATTTTTTAACTCTCATGACCCTAAGAGTTAGGTATTGAGGTGCCTGCATGGCTCAGATGGTTTAGTGTCTGCCTCCAGCTCAGGTCATGATCCCAAGGTCCTGGGATCGAGCCCCGCATCAAGCTCCTGGCTCAGCCAGGAGCCTGCTTCTTCCTCTGCTCATGCTCTGTCTGTCTCAAATGAATACATAAAATCTTAAAAAAAAAACAGGTATTATTATTACCTGACTTGAGTCTGAGAAAGGTTAAGGAGTTGACTCAAAGACACATATCTAGCAAATGGTGAGTGAGAACTCACACCCAAGTTTTCTCACAGGAGGTTTTGTTGAGAAAACAAAAATGTAAAATATAAGTAATTCAAAATAATAGTATTAGCAATGCCACTGTCTTTTTTTTTTTTTTTTAAGATTTTATTTATTTATTTGACAGAGATCACAAGCACAAAGAGAGGCAGGCAGAGAGAGAGAGGGAAGCAGGCTTCCTGCTGAGCAGAGAGCCCGATGTGGGGCTCAATCCCAGGCCCCTGAGATCATGACCTGGGCTGAAGACAGAGGTTTTAACCCACTGAGCCACCCAGATGCCCACAATGTCACTGTCTTAAAATGCACTTCTGTGATTATTGGTCAAACTTACAGAGATATGAGGTATGAAAGTTGGAACAAATGAGAGTTCTCTGAGCTGGGGAACCATTAGCTAGCTACAAATTTCAGCTCTGCCGTATACTGGCCATATGACTTGAAGGAAACTCAGTTTCCTCATCTGTAAAAAGAAGGTAATTAATGCCAACTGTCAAGAGCTGTTGTGAGGTTCAAATGGATACCACAGAAAGCACCAAATATGTGTGCAGCCCACATGGTGACTGCGGACTACACACTGATTCCTTCCTCCTTAGGAAAGGCTGTATGTGGAACTCACTTAGATCTTGAACAATAGATTGAATTGGGATATTAAGGGAGAATGGGGAAGCTCATTCCAGGAAGAGAAAACACACAGTAGGAGACACAGCAGGGAAAATGTGTTTAAAATAGTTTAACTGAAGCAGAACATTTGTATTGAATAGTATATAATAAGCCTGGAAAGCAGTTTGGGGCCAGATTACATAGGGCCTCAGCTAGAGAATTTAGCTTTTATATTATAAGTAGCAGGGAAGGATGGAAAATGTGGTTCCTTTTTAAAATTATACTTTATTAGATTTATTTTCTGTTCTAAAGCCATACCTGTGCATTGCTAAAAGTCTGTAAACTACAGAAATGGGTAAAGAAGAAAGTATGAATCACCTAATTCAATCTTGGGAGAGAGATAAGTTTTTTTATTGTTATATATCCTTTGGTGGTATTTTGATCCAGTTTTTCTTTTCCTTTTTTTTTTTTTTAATTAATTTATTTGACAGGGAGAGAGACACAAGCAGGGGGAGCTGGAGAGGGAGAAGCAGGCTCCCTGCTGAGCGGAGAGCCCAATGTGGGGCTCAGTCCCAGGACCCTGGGATCATGATCTGGTCCAAAGGCAGACACTTAACGACTGAGCCACCCAGGTGCCCCAGATTCAGTTTTTCTATTACCATGTACATTTGTTATTTAAATACTAATAATGACATGTATAAATGCACATGCACATATTAGAAAACACTAAGCACATTTACAAAACTGCTTTTTTTATGCAAAGGCTTGCCTCTAAAAAAGGTAATTACATATTTAGGATGGTCGAATGGCCCGTAAGAGCTCCTTAATGCTGGAACAAATGAAGTTTGAGCAACACATTTATTGGGTACAATGTTTGCTTATCTTTATGATGGGTCTTATCCCATAATTTCAACCGAAGGCTGTAACATTTTTTCCTTTTAATTATAATCTAATGAAGTTATTTAATTTTTCAAGAAATGATTGCTATCATCACACTAAGGATTGCCTCTGCGGGTATTTGGATATCTCTCCTCAAGTTTGAAGGTTTGAGCTTGAAAATGGATGAGATAAAAGTGGACTTTAAGTGGCTTAGTCTGACTAAAGAAAGATCTAAGGAAGGAAATCATGGAACAAAAGAGACTATATTGGGCACTGGCAACAAGTCAGACCTAAGTCAAAAAGGGCTAAGACCGGTGCAGTGGCAACAGACATGGAACGAAAGCAATAAATGCAAGAAACAGTACAGAGAGAGAATTGAGAGGATTTGGTGATTCATGAGCTATGGAGGGTGGAGATGAGTAACGAGAAAGATGACGCTGAGCTGTCACCTTCAGCAATTTACATAAGCTTCCATTTCCACGTCTATAAAGTGGGGTTAATCAGTGTACCTTCCTCATAGGGTTGTTGAGAGGATTAAATGGATGACGTCTAAGATGCTTAGCACAATAACTGGAATGTGTTCTCAGGAAGTGTTAGCTATTACTGTTTATATAGGTGTTGAGCATAGATGACTGGGTTAATAATGACGTTCTTTTTATTTAAACAGGCTCCACACCCAACATGGAACCCAGTGTGGGGCTTGAACTCCCGAACCTGAGATCAAGACCTGAGCCAAAATCAAGAGTCAGACGCTTAAATGACTGAGCCACCAGGTGCCCCAATAATGACTTTTTTTTTTTTTAATTTATTTCATAGAGATCACAAGCAGGCAGAGAGGCAGGCAGAGAGAGAGAGAGGAGGAAGCAGGTTCCCCGCTGAGCAGAGAGCCCGATGTGGGGCTCGATCCCAGGACCCTGGCATCACGACCTGAGCCAAAGGCAGAGGCTTTAACTCACTGAGCCACCCAGGCACTTCATTATTGACATTCTTAAAAGAAATAGCAAAGTTGGGGTGCCTGGGTGGCTCAGTTGGTTGGGCTACTGCCTTCAGTTCAAGTCATGATCCTGGAGTCCCAGGATCGAGTACCACATTGGGCTCCCAGCTCCACAGGGAGTCTGCTTCTCTCTTTGACCTTCTCCTTGCTCATGCTCTCTCTCACTGTGTCTCTCTCTCAAATAAATAAAATCTTAAGAAAAAATATTTTTAAAAATAGCAAAGTCAAGGTTGGAGTTCTGATTGGATTGGGCGAAGTGGGTTCAGCTACATTTTAGACATGTCATGTTTTAGGTTTATGATGGACAGTGAATTAAAAGTATTCACAAGAAACAACCACTGGCCAGTGATGTTTTCGACAATAGGTACATTCTAGGAAGATGCATGAAAAGCAGACATCTGGAGGATAGATGCCCACCACCAAGTATTATTGGCACCTGTCCCCACAACCTCTATTTATTAGTAGGAATTATCCTAGCCAGTGCACAGCCCCTACATGGGTTGACTTCCTGGCTGAGCAGCTCTCCAGGCAAGATAGATATGAAAGCAGTGAAGGGCGGAGACTCTGGGACCAGATCTGTGTGCTTTCCACCTCCACCACTTACTACTGTCTGATTTCAAGAAAACTAGCACTCTAAACTTCAGTTCTTTTATTTACAAAACACAATAATGCCAATGTCCATCTCATAGGATTGATAGGAGAATTACACAAGACTCTGTAAGTGTAGCCATTTATAAAAGATTTATAAGATGTGATATAAATAATAAGAATGGCTATTAATTCTGTCTCTCCTGGAGGTTATGAGTTATATTTATATTTCTTATCCATCCCTTATGGTGCCAAACACAAGAAGCACTCTCTTTTAACTGCTGATCACTTTGCTCCCTTAAATTGGTCTTCTGCCTCTCCCTGTGTCTCAGTCTCTTTGGGAACTTTGTTACCTATGATTATGTGAAGTCGCTGAATGTCCACCGGCATCTTTGGGGTAAGACAGTCTGTCCACCTCTGGGGAAACACACTGTATTAGTTTTCTATGGTCGCTCTAAACAAATTGCCACATGCTTAATGGTTGAAAACCACACAAATGTATCATCTTATACTTCTGGAACTCAGACAACTAAAATGGATCTCACTGGGCTAAAGTCGATGTATAAGCAGGGCTGTTTTCCCCTCTGGAGGCTCTAGGGAAAAATCCACGTCCTCATCCTTTCCAGCCTCTACAGGCTGCCTGCGTTCCTTGGCTTAGAGCCCCTTCTTCCATCTTCAAAGCCACCAGTGGTGGGTTGGGTTTTTCTTACATCACCAACCCTCTTTCTGGTTCTCCTCTGTCTTCCCTCTCCCCTTTTAAGGACCCTTTTGATTATATTGGGTCCACCTCGATAATCCAGAATTAAGATCCACTAATTAACAACTTTAATTTCCTTTACAACTTTAATTCCTGCCCACCCTCTCCTTGCTATGTAGCCTAACATTCACGGGTTCTCAGGACAGGACTTTGAGAGATCATTATTCTGCTTATCACACCTTCCACAAAGAAAACTTCAAGGACTTCTCCTCTGCTTTGTCCCTCTGTCTTGTAGGACCCAACTGATTCACTAACTGATGAAACATTCATCACACTTTGATAATTGTGGGGTGCCTGGGTGGCTCAGTCAGTAAAGCATCTGCCTTTGGCTCATGTTATGGTGTCAGGGTCCTGGGATGGAGCCCTGTGTCAGGCTTCCTTCTTGATGGGGGTCTATTTCTCCTTCTGCCTTCTCCCCCCTGCTCATTCTCTGTCTCTGTCTCTCTCTCTCTCAAATAAATAAATAAAATTTTTTAAAAATTAGTAATTATAATAGTCACAATTAGGAGGCATTTCATGCTGCAGTTTTTCTTCTGGTCTAATCCTGAATCTGCTCAATGTTTAAAGATATATTTGCAGGGGTTCCTGGGTGGCTCAGTGGGTTAAGCCTCTGCCTTCAGCTCAGGTCATGATCCCAGGGTCCTGGGATCGAGCCCCACATCGGGCTCTCTGCTCAGTGGGGAGCCTGCTTCCTCCTCTCTCTCTGTCTGTGTCTCTGCCTACTTGTGATCTCTGTCTGTCAAACAAATAAATAAAATCTTAATTAAAAAAAAGATATATTTGCAGCCAAATACAGTAATATTAACTAAAATTTTTAAAAGAAATGGTGATCCTCATAAACCTTCTCCAGCATGGGAAAGAAAGGTTTACCATCAAGTATTAAATTTTATACATGATATGAATATCCATTCCATTTCTGGGACCAAACCACCTCACAAGGTCCACCATGATCATTACCAATACATTTCTTCTTCCTTTTTTTTTTTTTTTAAGATTTATTTATTTATTTGAGAGAGAGAGAGAACACATGCAGGGAGATGGGCAGAGAGAGAAAATCTTCAAGCAGACTCCCCACTGACTGCAGAACCCAACATGAGGCTCGATTTTAGGATCCTGAGATCACAATCTAAGCCAAAATCAAGAGTTGGGTGCTCAACTGACTGAGCCACCCAGGGACCCCCTACATTTCTTTTTTCTTTACCAGAACCTCAACAGCCGTGTTTTCATTTTAGCTCCAATTGATGATTAATGGACAGCAGAGTATGTCTCAAGAAAGACAGGTGAAAAATATCAGGTTGCAAGGCAAAGCATGTAAATATATCAGAGAATGGAATTTTTGGGGGGTGGGGAGGGTAAAAGGCCATCAGTACTATTTTAAGAGTACCAGCAACTTAGACACTTATAGCTGAAAAATGGGTAAAACCTCAATACTTTTGAGTTTCCCTCTGAAATTCAGTATTCCTGTCTTTTAAACTCTTTCACCTCCAACACATATAATGTGTTCCAGTAAGTTGGTCCAAATGCTCAGTGAAGATAATTTTTAAAAATTTTTAATCATTGGTCCTAATTTTCCAGCAGACAGGAGGCTAGCCTTAGTATGGAATCGGAAAAATATTTAGCTTGAAAAATGTTTGAGGTTAGTACTTTAGCTTTGGGCAGGACACTCAAGAGAAAGCAAGGAGAGAGAGCCAACAAGTATTAAACATCTCTTATTGCCCAATGCTGCATTTACACGTATTGTCTCAATTAATTCTCACAATCCCAGTAGTTAGGCATTGTTATTGACACTTCAAAGATAAAGGAATTGAGGCTTCAAGATGTGAAGAGACTCTTCCACAGTCGAGGGCTAGAAAGTGGCAGAACTGGGATTACGGTCCAACTCTACCTGAGTCAACACCCATTCATTCTCTTCCCACTGCCCTCAACTGCGCTTCCCTGAATCCCAATTTCCTCATCTGCAAAATGCGGGAGCTGAGTCAGATAATCTCCCAAGGTCCCTCACACTCTAACTGTAGGGCTTCTGTGCTTCGGAGGGGAATGGGGAATCGGAAAGGGATCTCCGGCACCAGGCAGAATGTCTATTAAGTGAGAAAGCTATAGGACTCTGTCCTCCTATATGTCTTGATACCCTGACTTCTGAAAGGAGACTGCAACTGAGGACCACACTACACATGATAAGGGGACTACCAAGACCCACCACTTAAAAAAAGAAACAAGTTCTTCTTAGTGGAGCTGCTTTTTTATGAGTTTACATTTTCAAAAGCAAATCCATCAACACTTATTGTTGAGAATCTTACTGTGCCCCAAACTGAGTTTTGGGTGTCAGCAAGGATGTAGAGATAGTCTGTATTCTCAAGAAACTTACAGCTAAAAAAGAAGAAAAAAAGGAAATTTAAAACTAGCCGAGGGGACCCAACTCATAAAGCAATTTTCAGAAGACAATGTATAATACAAGTCTGAACTGCATGGTCAAGACAATATATACTATAGGAGTCCGGCAACCAGGAGAGCAACACAGGCTCCAGTCCTCAGAGAAGTGTCCGTGAGAACTAGGGCAAAGACAGCATTCTTTACCTCGCATTCTGCACTAGTCTTCCTTGACCTTCTCTGTAATTGTGAAATCCTGGTATGAACCTTTTGCATAGTTCAAACATTCTCAGTTTTGGAGGCTGCCGTGATGTCCTCCATACCATGTCATCTGAATGTCACTTCATCTTTATTGGCACATTTGGGAGGGGTAAAACCCCAATGGTATGCAAACACCGTCATGGATACTTGCTTCAAGCCATGGGAAGTTTCATGTAAAACCAGTTTCTCAATAGGGCAAATGTTGTGCAAGGTATAAGAAGCTTGAGAAACTAGTTAAAGGCAAAGCCTATCACAGCAAGAACCAGATTTGAATGGTGACACTTTCTTGTCTTAGTCACCTCTTTGTCTGCCTCTAGCCTCTCACCTGTGGAGACCCCATACTTAAGCATTTCTTCAACACTTTGGCCCAGACCACAGCCCTTTCTCATGTAGTAGGAACTTCTTAGCTCTGTAATAGCCACCTCCACTCTGCCAACTCTCATATGCACTCTACTGATATGAGACTCTAGGTCTGAAAAATTGGTTCAAAACCCTGGATCTTTCCTCACCTTCAGACAACAAAGTGTGTATCCCTTTCTCCAAATTCTACCCTAAATATAATCAAGGAATGTGATCTCAAGAGATGGGTTGAGTTGATACAGTATTCTAGTAGATTAAATATTCACTATATTTACTGGGTGCCCCAAAACAATGCTAGACTGAGGGATAATTTCCAAACTAGCTGAAGACACAAAACAAATATACAGGAAATAGTATCTAAACATACCATATGCTAAATCAGGAGTAACTGGTTCAGAAACGTGAGGAATGATGGACACAGAAGTAATAAGGGAAAGTTTTATAGAGGCAAGGTATAGAATTGACCTTAAAGAATGGGAAGAATTTGGATAGTCAGGGAAGAGAAATTATGACATTCTAGAAAAGAGAAATACTCTAACCAAAGGCAAGAAAAGTGGAAGATGTATTCATGGAAAGCCAAGGTGGTCAGTCTGTTCAGAGGAAGGATGGCAAGAATGTGCATAGCAAGATTTCGTGGGAAATGAGATCAGAAGGATATGATGAACTCATCAACAAAGTTACCAAACATTTATTAAGTGCTGATTAGGTGTCCAGCGCTGTACTAGATCTCTTGCACATAATAATAATAGCTTATACCTACTAGAGTTTATAATGGGCCAGGCACTGTGTTACACACTTTACGTATATTATCTCAACATAACCATCACTACAGACCTATAACATACAGAGTGTTAATATCTCCATTTTACAAACAAAGAAGATGAAGCCGAGAGAGGCTAAGGAACTTGCTCCAGGTCACATAGTTCTTGAGCAAAAAGGCATGGATTCAGACCAAGGGAGTCAGCTCAAATGTGGGCTCTAAGCACAATACTAACTCACTTCCACAATATTATCTCATTAGATCCCCCATAAAGTTCCATATGACATAAGCATTATTATCCCCATTTTGCAAATGGGGATTCAAGGTTCCAAGAGTCAGTGAATTATTTCCCAAGGGGGTTCTGCTGAGTACAGAGCCGGCTTTTGAAAGCAGGCCCACTAATTCCACGTTCTTTAAACTTTCCATTACAATATAGTTGCCTGGCAGAAAGTTTGTCTAGAGTGGGATCAAATTAGGGGAAACTCTAATAGCCTGAAAAGGGCAAGAAGCTTATATGATAGGACAAGTGAAGAACTTCAGGGTTTTAAACCGACATTTATTGTTGAATAAAGATAGCTGTAGGCCTGGCACAGGAGATTGAACTGGGGAAAGAGTGGATTTAAGCACCAGACAGTAGCAGAGGTGGCAAGGACCTAAAAATGGGCCTTGGGGGGAAGGAGGGGAAGGACAGAAACAATGACCAATGTTTGAAGGAAAATCTGATGGTTCTTAGGGAAGGAATGGCTGAGGCCATGAAAGAAGGTTAAGTCGAAGAGGACTTTACTTCTGGTCTCAATGACTCAGTGGATTCTTGGAATGAGAGGTTATAAAACAGCTGATTTGTGACAAAAATGGAGATTGTTTTTGAACACATTGCAGTCTGCTTGGCAAAACAAACAACTGGCACGTTCCAGAGGAAATGACCAGCAGACAGTCAGAGACGTGGGACTGGAGCTCAGGTAGGGAGCAGAAGTTGTCCATCACACCTGACAAATGAGCTATGCAGGACCACTTGTCTGCAGTGGGGCAGACAAGTCAGATTGCAAAATTGGTTTTTCATAGGATAAGCCAAGAGCCAGCAGAGAACAAAAATGCAGCCTAACAAAAGAAAGTAGGTCCAAGGGCAAGCAAGCCACGGGTCTGGACAAGTTATTAGGGCCAAGGCAGAGAGATAAAAGAATTAAAGGGACACAGCCACAAACGAGATCTCACTCCTATCAAGGAGAAATGACCACTGAATAATTTCCTGTCCTGTTACTGGTTTCCCTATTGCAGGAACCAACCCAGCCTAACTGAGGAGGGCCTGCAATCCAACCCTGCAGAATAATCGGGAACTTTGCAACAAGGAATATACAATGACTTCAGTATAGGGAGAGAACTGGAGTCATCAAAAAAACTCATCTCCGCTGGAAGGTATGCTTAAAGTCAATCACTATGGTCAAATTTAGATTATGTATCTTGTACCACAATAAAAAAAAAAGGAAGACCTCTCTCCTGGAAACATAAATGTCTATGGATCCGCCCCCCCATTCCTCCCCCCCACCCCCATCAATTTCCAAAAGCCCATTTAATTTAGCAGCTCTTGGACTTACCCTTTCTTGTCCAAGATCTTGATTTCCTTGCCCAACTTGGTGGCTCTGCTGCTGAGTGAATGAAGGTACTAAGGCCAGGGATGTCACAGCTCTGTGGGTCTCCTGTCCCTTCCTATCTGGAAAGAGAAGGGGAGAGTCAATTATGGTCAGCTTTCAGTGGAAATTCCTCTTCCGACCTCTCTGCTACCTATGTCCTTTTTCCAGAGCATGGAGAGCATGATCCATTGGCCAGAGCCCCACCCTCTGTGACCTCTTCTGCCTGACGGAATTAAGAAAGTGAGACATAGAGTAACTCAGCCAGTACCTGGGAGGGACTGAAATGAGACTAGAACCTGGAATCCTGTGATTTCAGGTCTTGCTTATTGCTTCTTGGACGCTTCCTTTTAAAGTTCTAGGTCCTTTTTAGTTGGCTTCACAGACATCACCTCCAAGACTACACAAAATTCCTTTCCTGCTCAGGATACATCCTCGTCCTAGTTCAGGGGTCATTCATTAGCCTATGCTCTTGGAAGTAGCTACACAGGGTTCCTCCCCATTTACAAGTAAGGAAACAGGGCCTAAGGTTATGGAGAGGCTTGCCCAAGGGCATACACCTGGTTAATTGCAGAACAAGAAGGAGATACAGGCTCTCTGAGCCACTCTCTAAATCTCTTTTAGCTAGACAAAGAGATCCCAGCTGAAATATTTGGAATGCTATTTTTATTAAAGCTTTGCTTTCCCTATGATGGGTCTGCTCTGCTCTGCTTCCTTTTTCTCAGAAAATGATGGAAATGCTTGAAAATGCCAGATTAGGGTTTCAGAAGAGAATGGTAGCAGCAGGGGTGGAGTGGGGGAACGCAGTGGTTACCCACAAAACCATCTCAGACTACCTATTATGTTGTAGCCAAAACTCAGATCCCTGCCCTCGCTCAGCGCTCATACTGTGGAGCCTCAGAAGCGGGCCCTGTGTGCAAGGGCTCTCTAATCCTTCCTGCCGTTGCAGCATATTGACCTTGATCTCTGCCTCTGAAATCCTTGATTACCAAAGTCAATTGGCAGCTGGTTAGCCTGGGAGGGGCCCTCCAAGGCTATGGCAAGATAGAAGAATGACAGTACAGCTCGTCATAAACATTTATCAGGCAAACTTCAGGAAAAACTGGTTGCTCGAGCTTGCCACCTCAAGAAAAATAGTTCTGTGTAAGGCTTGACATGATGTGAAACCTACATACACAAGTTGTTTCCACTGCCACACTCATTTGGGGAGCTCTTTCTGGGTCACTTAAAACAAAAAGATTCTCCCTGCCCCCCACCCAAGATGATTCGAGCTATAAAGATAACCAGAGAAATGGATTATCTATTTTCATCAAGCCTGTAAGTCTTGTCTATGGCCATTTCCTGAAAATGCAGGACCTCAAGTTTAGAACTTGAAAATTATAGTCCTACCTATATTCATAAAATAATAGAGCTGTGTGGGACATGGAAGTCATCTAAACCAGCTCCTAATTTTACAGATGAGGAAACTGAAGTTTTCCACCATTCAGATATTGTACTTCTACTCTGCAACCAAAGATTACACTCATTTCGTTATAAGCCAAAACCGCAGTTGGCTCAGTGGAGCTAATGGTTAACATAAAACCCATGGTGTTTTTCACATAAACACTGCTCAGCTAGATTTTCCCCACCCCAGGTTTATACCAGAAATTTCTTAAAATTTTGTTCAGGAGTTTACATTTTCCCTTTCCATTCCTCTTTAAATTTTATTTTTATTCTTTTTTTTAATTTATTTACTTATTTTTTAGTTTTAACTCCATACTCCAGGATCCTGGGATCATGACCTGATGCTTAACCAACTGAGCCACCCAGGTGCCCCAAAGCTAAATTGTTCTAAATAAAACTCTGTAAGAAGCACTTATTTTGGAATTCTCTCACCTCATTTTTTTAGATCCTCAAGAAAGGTGGACAATTTTTCTCCCTTGCTACATGAAAGAGCTCTAGAGCGGGCCTGTCCTCCACAGGGCAGAAGAATATTCTCACAGCTCATATCTTATCAGGAACTGGTGTGCCCAGGAGAAGGTGATGAAAGGCCACCCTCTCGACTTTAGAGCAGAGGAGTCTTTTCTATGTTCATTTTGATGTATCATTTAATGATTTATCTTCCATTAACCATGAAAGCTGGAGAAGGCAGGAAATTTAAGAGCAGGGAGGAAAGGAAGGATTTCCTAATCTCTTTTGTCCTCAAAAGGATTGTTTGTTGTATGCAAAAAGAGAACTATCTTGAGTGAAATATTGTGATCACTTTATATATTATAAATAGCCAGAAAACTAAGAATTAGCCCTGAATTCTTCCTCCCCTTCCTCCCCTATCTTTAATAATAAGAATGGCTAAGATTTATTAAGTTCTTGCTATGTGCCAGATACTGTGCTATGTACTTTTCAAGCCCGACTAATTTAATCTTCACAAGTTATCATGATTTTTTAAAGATTTTATTTATTTATGTGACACAGAGAGAGAGAGAGAGTGAGCACAAGTAGGCAGAGCATCACAGGGAGAGGGAGAAGCAGGGTCCCTGCTGAGCAGGGAGCCCAAAGTGAGGCTTGATCCCAGGACTCTGGGACCATGACCTGAGGTGAAGGCAGATGCTTAATGGACTGAGCCACCCAGGCACTGCAACAGTTATCATGATTTAACAGACCACTCTCTTGAACTCACGTATGTGGCAATGGTAGGGCCAGATTCATTCCCAGGTTATTGCGACTCCAGAGCCCCAAAGCTTACTCACTGTAAGTTTAGTCTTGGTACTCTGAAAGAGCCATCAAATATAATGTAGGTTTGACCTTTATGAATCATGGAAGGGAGAAGGGAGGAAGGAAGGAGACAGGGAAGGAGGAAGGGGTTTGAGAAAGAAGGTTGGAAGTTTGGTTAAGTGGAAGAATCTTAGATAGCAGTTCAGTTCTAAGAAAGTTCAGCAAAGTTGATGGAACATCTGGAGCTAAAACGGCTTACAGAAAAGTCCCACATTTCCCAGGAGTGGGCCTGCTGTAATATCCCTCCCGTAGTCAGTAATAAACAGCTTGCCTGGAAGGATGACCTCAGCAGGAAGCAGTGACAGACTTCCGAGCACAGAAGCTGGGCTTCTCAGTCAATTGTGTGATTCTTTCTGAGAGGTGCGTTTTCTTTCTTTCTTTCTTTCTTTCTTTCTTTCTTTCTTTCTTTTTTAAGATTTATTTATTTTTTATTATTTGGGGGAGGCAGAGGAGGGGGAGAGAGAATCTCAAGCAGACTACCCATTGAGCACAGAGCCCAAAGCAGGGCTCAATCGCATGCCCGAGATCATGACTGTGAGATCATGACCTGAACCAAAATCAAGAGTCTGGAGGCTTAACTGCCTGAGCCCCCCAGGTGCCCCAGAGGGTACATTCTCATTGCTGCCTTATTATGTGACACCATCTCTTAAGCAAATCTGCGGATTGGGTCTTCAACAGATGTCTCTACCTACTTCCTTAGTTCAGCCTTGGTCATTGCTTACCTAGACAACTCCAGTAATTGTTTTTAGTTATTTCCCTACCTCCAGTCTCAGTACCCTTAAAACATTTTTCTGCAAGGCTACCAAGGTGATCCATTATATAAGTCCAGCTCTGTCAAAACCCAGTTTAAGAAGCTAGATAAAAACTTCTTTTTGGGGTGCCTGGGTGGCTCAGTGGATTAAGCCTCTGCCTTTGGCTCAGGTCATAATCTCAGAGTCCTGGGATTGAGCCCTCCATCCGGCTCTCTGCTCAGCAACAGGAGGGAGGGCTCAGGGGAAGGGCCAGGGGAGGGGGGTGCTCTGCTTCCCCCTCTCTCTCTGCCTGCCTCTCTGCTTACTTCTAATCTCTCTCTCTCTCTCTGTCAAATAAATAAATAAATATCTTTTTTAAAAACTTATTTTTGTTAATCTTAGAGTAGGTATGATGATCCTCTAATGTATAAGCAACAAGAATCCCACCAACTTTCATTAATTAGGCTAATTTCAAAATTGTCTTGTATTTTTCAGGTAAGGTCATCATTGTGATATTTACATATGGGACTATTCCAGTTACCATATATCATTCATCTGTTTAAAACCCTTCAAACGTTTTTAAAATAAAACCCAAGTTTTTGATGATAGCGTACCAGGACCCCCAGGACCTGTCCTTATTTCTCCAACATCATTCTGGCTATTCCTTACCTGGCATTCAATGCTCCAAAAGTAAAGTACTGAATTGTTACACTGAAAAAATAAAATAATTTTTTTAAAGTACTGAATTATTTTTCTTAAGATGTTATTTATTTATTAGAGAGAGAGAGAAAGAGCACGAACATGGAGGGGTGTGAGTGGGGAGGAGCAGAGAGAAGAAGCCAACTCCCTAATAAGCAGGAAGCCTGATGCAATTCAGGGCTCAATCTTGGGACTCCGGGATCATGACCTGAGCTAAAGGCAGATGCTTAACCAACAGAACAACCCAGGTGCCCCCAAATACTGAATTTTGGGTAGCTCCTGCTCTCCTGTATCACATATCCATGCATTTGCTTATACTCTTCCCTCTGTCTGGGATGCCATTTTCTCTTCTTCTCTTCTTCCTTTTGTGCCTATTTGAATTCCATTCTAGATTTGACTCGGCTGCCATCTCCTTGGGGAAGCTCTCCATGGCTCATACACACCCCAACTCAAAGATCATTTAGTCCAATTTCCAGCCCAGTTCAGGAATGCTATCTAAGGCATCCAGGTAGAAGGTCATCAGAGGGAGGGCTTGTGACTTCACAGGCAATTGGCTTTGGGCTGTCCTCATGGTCATATAAACCTGTCAAAGCCACTTCTTATTTTGTTTCATGAGGCAGTCTATCAGAACAGTCTATCATGCTTCCCTAGCTCTTGTGTGGATGGTGGTTAAAATAGTACCCACATTGGGGCATCTGGGCGGCTCAGTCGGTTAAGTCTCTGCCTTTGGCTCAGGTTGTGAACTCAGGGTCCTGGGATCGAGCCCCACATCGGGCTCTCTGCTCTGCAAGGAGCCTGCTTCCCCCCTCTCTCTGCCTGCCTCTCTGCCTACTTGTGATCTCTTCCTCTCTCTCTCTCTGTTGAATAAATAACAAATAAAACCTTTAAAATATATAAAATAAAAATAAAATAAAATAGTACCCACCTGAAGCTTCAAGGTGAATGGGACTTAGAATTTGGAAACCTGAGGAATTCTCTTGGCAGGTCTTGTAGAGGTGATCTCTAGCTTTGAATTTTCAGGTCTTGTTGAGAGGGGGCGGGCAGAGGGGTGGTGGAATTGATGAGGAGGAAAGACAGAGCTAGAGCTTGCCAACATGCTATTTGTCATTTCCTTCTGGCTGTAATTTCTGAACTTTTTAGCTTATTTTTCTGAACCCCCTATGTATAACTCACAGGTGTTTCAAGAGACCTTCAGAATGTCTGTGGCCTTCAAGAGGGAGGATGTAGCCTATGGTAAACCACATAAGGGACAGAAATCGACCATAGTGACTGCAGTTGCTCAGTTTTCCGATGTTGTCTTGATGCTTTTTGGTAAATCTCTCTTCTTCCAAGACTGAAAAGTTGCATCTCTAACTAAATATTTAGAAGGGAGATATCCTGGGTATGGACGAGGAGAAGATAGGGAACAGAGGCTGATTTGGGGACCCTACAGTTATTAGGGTTGTGAGGTGAGAAGAATGATGAACAGGAGCTTTCTTCATCCACATTCTAGCACAGACTTCGGGTGGCCAATTTTCAATAGGTACTGCCTGATGTCATGGATTTTGGAGGGCTCAGTATGGTGGCTGAGTAAACACCTGGACATTGTCAAGTAGTTTCAGCCAGAAGTTTATTTATATAAGAAAAAATTACATTATATATGATCAAGACAGAAAAATAAATATGAATCAATGTTTTTTATACTGCAATATTCAAAATGAAAACAACAATAAAAACCATACAGGCTACTAAGAGTCATTAGATTATCTTACCAGACATCGTTACTCAGTAGAGAGCATACAGTTACATTTCTTATTGGCACTTGAGTGTAGATCATCTGGAAATAAAAACATGACAATAGAGGGATGAAAGGAAATTCGTTCTGTTAGAATTTTTAAATTTTAACTTAAGTTTTTAAATAACTTCCTTTTTTCTAGTGCAGTTTTAGGTTTACAACAAAAGTGAGAGGAAGGTGAAGAAATTTCCCATATATCCCCAACCCTCACACATTTATTGCCTCTCCCGCAACCGTCACTCACCAAAACGTTCATTTTTCATCAAGAATGAACATATTTGACACATCATAATCAACGAACTGCCATACTTTAGCTCAGGGCTCACTCTTGGTATTGTACAGTCTATGAGCTTTGACAAATGTGTAATGACATATATCAGTCATTATAATATCATACAGAGTATTTGCACTGCCTTAAAATCATTAGGTTTTTAAAACATATTCTAAAGCTATTACTAAAACCATTGATAAATGGCTATAATGGGCAGATCAATGGAAAGAGGTAAATGGTCTAGAAATGGACCCAAGTGCAAACAAAATTAGTTTTATGATAAAAGGAGCATTCCAAATCAATAGGGAAAGTATTCTTCCATAAATGGTGTTGGGGAAAGTGGTTAGTTTTTTACTTATTTAGTTTAAAAAAATTTTTTTTTAAGATTTTATTTATTTATTTGAGAGAGAGTAAGAGAGAGAGGAAACAATAGGAGGAGCAGCAGAAGGAGAGGAGAAGCAGGCTCCCTGCTGAGCAAGGACTAGGACCCTGGGATCATGACCTGAGCCGAAGGCAGATGCTTAACTGATTGAGCCACCCAGGTGCCCCAAGTGGTTAGTTTTTTGTTTTGTTTTGTTTTGTTTAGATTTTATTTATTTATTGGACAGAAAGATACAACGAAAGAGGGAACGTGAGCAGGGGAAGTGGGCGAGGGAGAAGCAGGCTCTCCATGGAGCAGGGAGCCTGACATGGGACTTGATCCCAGGACCCTGGGATCATGACCTGAGCTGAAGACGATGCTTAATGACTGAGTCACCCATGTGCCCTCAAGTGGTTAGTTTTTTAGAAAAATATAAGTAGAGCTATACTTTTCTCTGAACATCTAAAATAAATCTCAGGTGGACAAAAGACTTAAATATAAAAATGAAACCATAAAAGTACTAGAATAAAACAATGAACTTTTATAATAATCTTGTCACAGAGAAGGCTTTTTCTAAGTAAGAAAAACTTACTTTTTCTAAGTATGACATATATATGTCATGTATATGATATATATGGTATATATATTTGATACCTATACCTATATTTGATACCTATACCTATATTTGATACCTATATATGATATATATATCATATATTTGATATATGTCAAATATATGACTTTATATTTTTAGTCATAAAGAAAATTCAATAAATATGACTACTTAAAAATGGAATCTTCCGAATATAAACATCACAATCAACAAAGTCAAAGACAAACAACAATCTGGGTGGAAAAATGGTTAACATGCGTAATAGCAGTACCAATTCCTTTAATAGAGAGAGCTTTTAGAAATCTATAAGGAAAAGAGCCATCACCCATAAAAGAATGAGCAAAAACATGAACTGGTAGTCCCCATAAAAAGAATACAAAAGTACACACACGAAGAAGACCCAACCTCACTGCCAACTCAATACACACAAATTAAAATAGCGCTAATATAGCATGTTTTAACATATCAAGTTAGCAAAGTCTTAAGTGTTGGATAACAAAACATGCTGGCAAGTGGGGAGATGGGCACTACTGGTAGAAGAATCCATTTCATCGCCCTTTTGGAAGAAAACTTGGCAATTCCTGCCAAAATCAAGTGCACATATACTTGACGTAGAGGCTCTTCCTCTAGAAATCTGCCCTACAGATGAATTCACATGGCAACAGAAAGATCTATAATCAAATTGGGTACAATTTGATTCTACATGGTCTAACTAGTGAATATAGAAACCGGCACAAGAAATAAATTCTGAAGGGAAAGAAAACATGGAAGAGGATCGTGTCTCCTATACAATGGTATAGAATAATGGGGAGGAAACACAATGCATATTGTTCATTGAAATATGCACAACAACGTATTTGATGTAATTCCGTTTGTGTAAGAATTAAGGGAGATACCTATCCTTTTTGTAGTACTCGGAAACTTTGTGGAAGGATATACAGCAGTTGACTCTGGAAGGTGAGTCAGAGAGATGGGGTAGAGGTTTTCACCTTTGACCTTATAACCTTCTTCATTGCTTGAATGCTTTATCAGGGACACATACTCCTTTTGAAATAAAAGGCTATCTTTTTTTTACTTTCACAAATGAAAAAGAGAAATTTCATCCGGTCAAGGAAAATTGCTGTGGAGAACATTGAGTTTTCTTTTATTTTGTCACCTTTCTTAATGTATTTTCAACTCTGTTGGCTAAATGAAAGATTCTAAATTCAGTCTCTCTTATCTATCGTCCCCTCTATCTATCTGCCCATCCATCAGTTCTTGTTCATACTTGTTATAGGCACAGCCTGGGGAACTGAAGGGCACTGGGAAGTTTTAGTCTGTCTTCTGAATATCCATTACAGGTATCACTCACCTTGCAAGATGGATGTAGTTCAGCAAAACTGGAAATAGAAGGCTTCTCTGGAGTGAATTCTGTGACTTACTAACCTGACCTGTTAAAACTTACTATCCTTTTCCCAGAGATATTACAATAAGCTGAATTAAAATTCTGGGTGATGGAGGGGTTAAAATAATCTCTGGAACATGTATTAGGCACTGTTATGTGGTTACAACGCTATACCTATGGAGACATCCCAACTTGTTGCTTGTGCATGATACAAAAAGTCTTTCAAGTCAGAAGGTTGGGCCTATGGCTCTGCCAGGACCACCAACATCTGACCAAGGGTGAGAGACTTATGATATTCAAGTCTTCATTTGGCCATGACATATCCAGTAAGAGCTTAATAACAGCCAGGCCCTTATACTATAATATTAAATTCTATATGCCATAGACCATGCCATCATATTGCATAGACTACAAGAATGGCATGATATGGTATAATAAAATGTTTTAAAATAACATAAAATATAAAATAACATAAAATGCCAGCCACATGTGAAAGAGCTAAGTTCCCTAAGATTTAATTAAATCTCTCCTACTTAAACTCTCAGGGGTTCCCATGTGCCCTCAAATTGAGTCTCCTCTCCTAAGCATAACATTCAACATGCTTCATCATCTCTCTCCTGTCTACTTCTTTGGCCCTAGTTCTGGACGCTGTTCTTCCCATCTCCTGAGACTGCCTATGTTACAAGGAGACCGAATTGTTTGCAGTCTCCCATTGTTGTTTTACACTGGTATGCTTTGCAAATGTTTCTTTTCTTGCCTGCTTGAACCACTTGTACTCATCCTTTGAGACCTGGCTCAGAAAGTCACTGTCAGCAAAGTCTTCCCCTGGATCCTCTCTGTATTTTATGCTGTATCTTTATCATCGCACTTAACACATTGCCATTCAATTATCCATTTACATACTTAGAGAAGTATGCAAATGAATCCCCCTTAAGGATGTAAGCTTCTAGAAGGTAGAGACCCTGTTTCGTTAATCTTTGTGGACCTAGCATATGGCATAAGACCTGATGAGAAGGAGCTGCCCAGTATGTTTATAAATGAATAGATGGGTTAAAAAATGAATTAATCACACTACAGCTGAAGGACTTCTTTGTAATTGACGCTTCTTAATAGTATAGTGACCAATCTAGCAAAGTTGTATCTCTCTTGGATTCCCTCTTATCTCTACCTCAGTCCCGCTGGAGCAGGCACCAGCCAAGCCATCATGGTAAGGTTCTTGTAACAATTGCTTGTCAACCGTACTGTTGGTGCAGTCTGGCAGAGGGAAAGGTGAGCTTAGACACACAAGTCACTGAGAATATTTCATTTTAATCTTGACAGTGTACTTTTAAGCAGATGCCTGAGTTGTTCTTCCTTCACATAACTAGCATCTCTCCAAACAAGCTTAGATAGCAACCTGTTTTCTTTGGCAAACTGATTAATGGGGGCGTTACTCATATGCCTGGTTGTATGACATATCCAATAACATTGTCATTTTGTTTAGGGGTGTTGGGTAAAAATATCCAGGAATTCACCTCCAATGGAGCAACCACCTGTTTGCTGGAAATGTTGAAGTGGGAACGCTGGGGAGGCAGCCCTCTTGAAGAATGCCGCAGGGGGTCTAATTCCATCACCAGCCTCCCCCACAACACACTGCCTCCTCCAAGCTTAGCAGTAGCACCTGTGGAAACAAGAGAAGAGCCGTGGTTGGGTATCTTAGCAGTTGGGTTGGCTGGGAACTGAGCTGCCCTGCAGGTACCTGGAGAAACTGGCAGAGGAGCTCTTCCCAAGCCAGAGGGATGGCAAAGCTGGGGGAGCTGTCAAGTGTTGCATCCATCAGTGGCTAGGACAGAAGTCCATCTTGATTTAGGAGTAGAAACAAGGGACCAAAGTGTGAATGAGAGAAGGCATTGGAAATGGGGAGGAAACACAACTGTAGGACATAACACTGGGTAAGTGTACCCAGTACTCCTACCTTCCCCTGGGGCATCCTACATACAGTGTTGATGGAGGAAGGGGTCAGGAAGATAGGGGTTGCCATCCCACAGGAAGTGAGACCTTGCCCTCTGGAAGCGTGTGCGCAGGCAGGAAGGGAGCAAGCATGCAGCAGCCGCACCTTCAGCAGCCAGAACTAAGCAGATCAACAAAGTCCATGCTGAGTGGGAAAGGAGGTTATCTAAGGGAAACAAAAAGCCTGAAGTTCTCCAGCAGAACAAACTGGAGAAAATCTTACAGGATTAGGGAAAGGATAATCCCCTTCCAGAACCTGCTGTGTGCAAATATAGAAGGGCAAAAACAACACAGCATAAGAACCATGTGGGGTGGGGGGAAGGGAAAGGGAGAAATGCCAAGGAGAGGGTAAGAGTCCAGGTTGACAACAAAGGTCCAAACGCACTACAGCAAAAGATCAACATGTCTTGCCCCACCCAGAACCTCAGTCAGTGCAAGGCCATCTTGAACTGTCCGCAGTGCAACTCGAGAAGCTTATTTGGGGAGGCAGCATCACTTAAGGCACAATGACTCTTTATTCTAGTTTAGGAAACCACCTAGAGGTCAGAGCTTAAATATAAAGTAAATCTATAAAATTTGCAAAGACATGGTAAAAAGTGGAAGGAGGGTGTTCGTGTTCTGAGTCAGGGCACCAGGGGTGTTGGGAGAGGCTGGAGCACCAAACTCTTAAAAGACTTTCATATTCCTGAGAAGCCTGGGTGGCTCAGTCGTTAGGCATCTGCCTTTTAGCTCAGGTCATGATATCAGGGTCTTGGGATCCAGCCCTGTATCAAGCTTCCAGCCCTGGGGAGAGTCTGCTTCTCTCTCCTCTCTGCTCCTGCTCCCTCTCACTATCTGTATCTCTCTCAAATAAATAAATAAAATCTTAAAAAAAAAAAAAGTTTACATTCCTAAAATGAGGAATGAGAAAGATAAAATGAGAATAGCTAACTGTATAACCTCTCTGTTCTGATAATACTACCCTGTCTAATGTAAAGGGAGGGGCGCCTGGGTGGCTCAGTGGGATAAGCCTCTGCCTTCAGCTCAGGTCATGATCTCAGGGTCCTGGAATGGAGCCCCACACCGGGCTCTCTGCTCAGGAGGGAGCCTGCTTCCTTCTCTCTCTGCTTGCCTCTCTGCTTGCTTATGATTCTATCTGTCAAATAAATAAATAAAATCTTTTAAAAAAATCTAATGTAAAGGGAAAAAAATAAAAGGAACAAAGAGCTTCGTATCTGTGTAGAAAATATGTATATATGCCTATGGGAAGTTCCCATAGATCCCTGCGGTTATATGGTTCTGTGCCCCAAAACTTCTAGTAGAAAGTCCCAGAACACGTCAGGCAGTACCAAGTCCAGAACAGAAATGAAAACAGAATAATGGTTTCATTCAGATTAAAACATGAATGAACAAACAAACAAGCAAAACTATGGTTCCTCCACACACATACATCCTCACACATGGGATGTTACTGATGTCTTGCCTCTGGAAGGAGAGGTGATGGTGTCTGAAGCTGCTCAGAAGCCAGGCATGGGGGACGCCTGGGTGGCTCAGTGGGTTAAAGCTTCTGCCTTTGGCTCGGGTCATGATCCCAGCGTCCTGGGATCGAGTCCCGCATCGGCTCCTTGCTCGGCAGAGAGCCTCCTTCTCCCTCTGCCTCTGCCTGCTCCCTCTGCCTCTGCCTGCCATTCTGTCTGCCTGTGCTTGCTCTCTCTCTCTCTCTCTCTCTGATAAATAAATAAAATCTTTAAAAAAAAAAAAAAAAGAAGTCAGGCAAAGGAAGACTTTCCTCTTGGATAGGTAAAGACTGAGAAATAAGCATGGTGTGAATCTACAAGGAGGGTAGAGTTAATACAGACTTGTTTACAATATGAGGATCAAAGGTGTCCTGTGAAACTTGGCTAGATAAACTTAGAATACCTCTTTTAAAATGTGTTAATAAATCAACTAGTTTGTTTGTTTGTTTAAGTCATCTCTACGTCCAATGTGGGGCTCAGACTCATGACCCTGAGATCCAGATTCACATACTCCTCTAACTTAGCCAGCCCAATGCCCCTAGAATACATGTTTTATTTTATTTTTTTAAAGATTTTTACTTATTTTATTTGAGAGAGAGAGAGAGATTGAGAGAACTGAGTGGGAGGAGGGGTAGAGCAAGAAGCAGACTCCGGGGATCATGACCTGAGCCGAAGGCAGACACTTAATCAACTGAGCCACCCAGGTGTCCCTAGATTACGTATTTTATTTTTGTTTTTTTCAAAGATTTTATTTATTTATTTGACACAGAGAGAGAGAGAACACAAACAGAGGAAATGGCAGGCAGAGGGAGAGGAAGAAGCAGGCTCCCATTGAGCACAGAGCCCGATGTGGGACTTGACCCCAGGACCCCAGGACTGTGCCCTGAGCTGAAGGCAGAGGCTTAACCCTCTGAGCCACCCAGGCGCCTAGAATATATATTTTGAAATATATATTTAAAAAAAAAAAAATATATATATATGTGCTATTTCACATAGCACAAAAAAGAATCTTTAAATCATTTGGACACATGTATGAATGACAGGGACAGAAATGGCTACTCAGTAGAACGATGCTATCTAACTTTTAAGGATAACCTTAGCTAGAACAACCATGCCATTCCACCAAAGGGCTGCTGTTGATGACAGAGATACTGTTGGCATGACTGGTTGGATTCCATGTGGCAATACTTTCACTCCTATGAGACAATATTCACACAGACATTTTTGGAAACTGTCAAGGGCTATTACTACGACTGGTATTATATGTCATCACACAAACTATAAGGTACCATATCAATCAGCTAACAGTGTACACTGACCCCCCAAGAAGACTGACATTAACCACCTTTAGATTTAAATGTCTTTGAAAACAATTCTATGCATAAACAAAAAGGTTTAAAGTTATATCCTGGAATTGAAGTCTTCTTATGTAAATGAGAGAAGCCTTTCAAGTCAAAGGGATGGAAAATATGCTTTACAAAACTTAACCTAAATCTATAAATGAATCAAAAGATTACTGAAGATATGTGATACTAAACAAAAATCAGAATATCTATAATATTAAAAGATAATAGAAAGAGTCAAAGATATTTACATTAACAATAGATAGCACCTAAGTAGATGCCCAAAATATTGCTAACACTTATACACTCATAAATACTGTTTGTGCTTTTTTGAAAATATCTTTAGGGTCATCAGTAGGTCTGATAGTATCCCAAAAACAGATTTTAGTTTGTGGGTTTATTTTCCCCTTACAAATGGAGAAGATTAAAGCAAAATTTGGAGCAGTTAAGGCTATTCATAAAAGCAGAGGTGGGGTGGCTCAGTGGTTCAGTTGCTTAAACGTCTTTCCCTTGGCTCAGGTCATGATCTCATGGTCCTGGGATTGTAAGAGTGGGTTAGCATAAGTACAGCCATCTTAGCTTGGGCAGCCATCTCAGTGTCAAGGACTGAACTTTCCCCCCCTCTGCTTTAGTTCCAGGGACCCCAACCCTGCTTTGGTTCCAAGAAAGGACCCCACACTGCAAAACCCCGGCAGCAGCTAATCAGCTTAAACCACCAGGGTGGCTAGGCGGATGTGCCACAGGGACCAGATGTTGAAGAGAGCTTATTTTACTAAACCACCAGGGGGGTGCAAGCCAAAAGTATGTATGGTCTCTGAAGTGATGGAAAGTTACTGTGAGTTGGATGTTTTTAAAAATGCTATATAAACCCTTGGCTTTGAGTGCTCGGGGTCCATGTTGAAACCCGCTGCGCCAGGCAGATACTTGGACCCCCAGCTAGCTGGAAATAAACCTCGCTATGTGACTTGCATTATCAAGAGTGTTCTCTGTCTAATTGACGGGGTGGTCAACTCCGTACCCTAACAGGATCAAGCTCCATGTGGGGCTCTCTGCTCAGCTGGGAGTCTGCTTCTCTCTCTCACTCTGTCTCTCTCCCCGTCCTGGTCCGTGCTCTCCCTTACTCTCAAATAAATAAAATCTTAAAACACACACACACACACACACACACACACACACAAGAAACAAGAGTAATTTCTGCCTGTTCCTCTCCTGACATATCCAAGTATCAAAACCACACTTCCTCCTGGATAACCCAGGAATCACCTTTTGTTCCTTAAAAATGCAAGATCCCCAAGAAGAGCCCTGTTAAATGTCCATTCAGCAAACAACTCTAAGTTTACTAAAGCTTGCACTGGAAATAAGAACCTCAAAAGTAAACTTTGATGGCAGAAAGCTGCTTTAAAAAAAAAAAAAAAAAAGGGTTCTAAGCTTTAAATGCAGGCTGAGTTCTTTTTTAACTTACTCCATAACATATGCCATAGTAAATTCAAACTTGTACAGGTCTGAGTCAATAGAATACAACGTGCCTGTCTTATGTATGTCTGTTGAGTAAGCCGTCAGGAGAACTGTGAAAGAAGGTACCTGGTCAGTTCTTCACTGTTTATGGCTCTCCTATCTCCTCCCACCCCAACCCTCATTAGCCATTTGTTGCTTTTTCGATGCTCAAACTTTACCCAGATCTCTCCCCCTCTTATAACACCTATCCTTCAAAACCATATATTTCTCTTTTCTCCCACTGCTCAACCCCATGTTAAACTATCCTTTAAGAAGCATGGGAGAGAGAAAAGAAGGAAACACATTCATACTAAAGTGTAAATAACTAAGAGTGATGCTTTGCAAGCCACCTCTCATGAAGAGTGGTTCAGATTTAAACAGTTGCTTACGGGCCAAATATTTATCCTATTATTTCCTCAAATAAGGGTACACTTGGTTCTTTCCTATTGGATGAGGTATACACTTGGCTTAGGAATAGCCACAGCATTTAAGTAGAAATGGAGGTTAGGACAACATTAAGAAAAGCTGTTGTTGAGTTGGAGACATTCTCTATGTTGCTGAAGGGGAAGGAGTATGGGAAAGTTTGAACACGGAAGGTTTTGGTTCCCTGAGGTTCATTTTCTCTTCCTTATTTTTATGCTGATTAGGGCTTCTCCCCTACCCCCCTTCCTTTCTTTGAAAGACTTGTTTCAGTCCTTCTCTGGCCTTATTTATTTATTTTGCTCCTGCTGACAAGCTGGAGGCTGAGTTATGTTATGTGCTCACTCTTAAAATGTTCCTTTAGGCTCTTGCCCCTAAGGTCTCTGGCCAATGCAGAGAGTCAAGAGGTACTGTGCTGTATGCAAATACAGGCATATTTGTCTGTGTAGGCAAAAGGAGGGGAGGCATTCTGCAAAACGCCCGAAGAACAGAAAGAAACTTCTGCAATGGAATATCTGATAGCCTCATGAAAAGAAGCTCAACTTTTCAGAAACAAACAGTACAGAGGAATACTTATCTATAAAATAAGTTGGAGAAAAAAAAAATCCGCACACAAAACAGGACTAATACTTGAGCAGTGAGTTCACCTCAAGCATTTCATGAATTTCACATGACCCGCCCACTTTCTCTCTGTACCTCTGCGGATTACCATATCAGCCGTAATAATACTCTGTTGTTCCAGCGCCAGATTTACATATCAACGTAGCCATGGCATTCCGGAATGTAGAATGTCGTACTGTTCCCCTTGTTTGTGGTTTCTGTAACAAGGTTAATTTTTTGTTCCCTTCCCTTCTTCACTTAATCGCATGCCACCCCCTACCTCTCTTCAATCAGGGGTTTGTTTTTCCCTTCAAATAACTATCCTCCCAACCTCTCTCAGCCTGTGTGTCATAATTTGAGCTACCCACAAATTCACTTTAAACCTTTAAACTCCTTATCACTCATTTGGCCACAGATGATCAGCTCTCAGAAAACTCAAGGCAGAGGCAGAGAAGTCATGATAGGTCACTTCTGGGCTGACCGGGGGGTCCATTCCTCCCCAAACGTATGGTGTGTGTTAGGGTGGGTCAGAAGTTACCATGGTAGATTTCATGGTCACGTTTGTTTTCTTTCTTGGGAGGCTTTGTTTTTAATTATTGCTAGTTCGAGATGGGAGATGGGTCTAACCAAAATCTCTGGGCCAGGACTGAGTGAAATGATTTTCATTTCCAAGGAAAGTTTGGAAAGGGCTGGGTAATTTTTAAATTCTTAGACTCGTGTGTCAAACTTAGTGGGAAGCCAGCTGGAGCCTAACAAGTTATTTTAATGAGCTTCCTTTCTCTCTGATGTTCCCCAGGGGATATGTGCCAAGCAGACCCATGTGGCCTGGGGAGTAACATGATCATCTTGGCTCTGTTTAGACACCTGTGCTCTTTCAGCCCTAGTGGTAAGGGGAACAGGAGAGAGACATGAGGGCATGGAAGGCATGCAGACCTAGTGGGAGTAGGTGTGTGCCATGCTGCTTAGGAATTCACTACAAGAAACTCCATGGCAGCAGCAGAGCCTCGATGCTTCGTAGGCCAACAGTGTCTCTATGTGGGGTGTCTGGGAGTATATGAAACGCGTTTCTGTGTGTTGGGGAGGGAGGAGAAAAGAGTGGAGAAAGGAGAAAATTATATGCATTTTTAGAAGGAATTGCATGCCTGGGAGTTTCCTTTTGAGAAGGAGGAAAAGATTGAAGATGATGAATATAAAGCGGGCTCAGCACCCTGAGAAAATATTCTTCTTCTAAACTTCCGCCTACTCCTTAAAAATAAAAAAGTATGTTTGCTGTGTTTGCTTTACCTTTCCAGGGATCAGTATGATGCCTGGCACTCCCTACCCACTCTGAACAATCTAGCACATGGGTATTAAGTTTGGTCTGTATCATTTTCACCAGATGCCTTGTTTGGTGATTGTCCATAGTCTCCTGTATGTGTGAATTTCTTCTTCTTGGATTATAAAGTCCTCAAGGATTTATACTTATAGAAACTATTGCCCTCTCTTGTTCTTCCTCACCTCTTTACCAATTCTGGGTACTTCTCAGTAAATGTTTAACATGTGTTTAACATATGACTACACAATACTTCATAAGATCCTCTGTCCTTAACAAAGTCTTATTTTATGATGTGATTAAGGTTTATTTTTACAAATGAAATCTAAAAAATACTTAAAAGTAGTTCCACACTTCTTAAAGGGAGCATATTTATAATTCTTAAATTTAAATTTCTATTTTAAGGGGTACCTGGGTGGCTCAGTCTGTTTTGGCTCAGGTCAGGATCCTGGCATCCTGGGATCCAGTGGGGAGTCTGCTTCTCCACCTGCCCCTCTCCCTACTCATCTTTTCTCTCTCGTTCTGCACTCTCTCTCTCAAATAAATAAATACATTTTTTAAAAAATTAAAAAATGAATTTCTGTTTTAGTTATATAATATTTCAAATGTACAGAAACACAAAGACAATAATACAACTCCATTTCCAAAGTTGACATATTTGCTTCATCTCTTTAACAATTAAATATAAATTTTTAAAAATGTAAAAAAAATTAAAATTAAAATTAAATATACACCTAACCACTCTTCACCCTGAGCCCCTCCCTCCCTTCCTTAGGAAAACCTCTCTCCTGAAACTGTGTACATTCTTTCCTGCATGTTTTTAGATTTCTCCTGCTTGGTTCAAAAGGTCTTAGTTCTCCTTCCTGGGGGGCTGGTGACTGAGTCTGCAAACTGCTCACACACAGCCTCTGTGGAAGGATGGAGTGGATAAGTGCCATTATAGAGATGTGTTTTTGTCAGCTGGGATACAGGAAGAGAGAGTGGTAGAGGATTAATCCAGGGGAAAAGAAGTTCCACCTCAGAGAAGAGGACTTACTGACCAGGGCACAGCTAGGGAAGCAGAACTGACGCCAGGCTGGACACCAGTAGAAAGAAGCTAGAAGGGGGAGGAAAGCAGCCCCTGTGGGTGTAGAACAAAAAGGGTATTAGGGGAGGCAGAGGAAGAGAGCTCCCATGAGCACACACTTTTGCTCCTCTGATCATCAGAAAGGATGTGGCTAGGTGTCCCTGAGACCTCTGTGAATGCAGTTTTGGGATTACAGGTGTGCCCCTGGGTGGGCCTAACTGCTGAAACCCCAGCATACCAGACCCATTACCAGCCACAAGACCTGGCTACGTGGCTTTTACTTGAAGGAAGTGACCTGCTTTAGTTCCTCTAAAGCATTATACAGATCAGTCGGAGATGATTCAACTTTTCCTGTTACAGGCATACCTCGGAGATACTGTGGGTTCCGTTCTCAGACCACTACAATAAAACAAGTCAAATGAATTTTTTGGTCTCCAAGTGCATGTAAAAGTTATGTTTACACCATATTACAGTCTATTAAGTGTGCAATAGCATTATTTCTTTTTAGAAAAGTATACATCCTTAATGAGAAAATCATTATGCCTAAAAAATGCTAACAATCTTCTGAGCTTTCAACGAGTCATAATCACTAATCACAGACCACTGTACCTAACATAATAATGATGAAAAAGTTTGAAATACGGTGAGAATTGGGGCACACGCGTGGCTCAGTTGGTTAAGGGACTGACTCTTGATTTCAGCTCAAGTCATGATCTCAGGGTCATGAGACTCATCACAGACACCATGCTCAGTGGAGGGGGTCTGCTTCTCTCCCTCTCCTTCTCTCTCTGCCCCTCCTCCCTGCTCCCTTTCTCTCTCTCAAATAAATAAATCATATATATATATATGATATATATATATATATATCATAAACATATATGTATATATATCTTGTGAGAATTACTAAAATGTGACACAGAGACACAAAGTGAGAAAATGCTGTTGGGAAATGGAATCAATAGACTTGCTCAAGGCAGGTTGCCACAAACCTTCCATTTGTAAAAAGCACAATAAAGTGAAGTACAGCAAAACAAGGTTTTCCCCTATTACCCTTCCTCAATTTGGAGTTAAAAGATAAAATAGAAGGCACCCAGTTAAATTTAATTTTCAGATAAACAACATATACTTTTTTTATAGTAAAAGTGTGTCTTAAATATTGTATAGGACACACTTTTACTAACAAGTTATTTGTTTATCCTAAAACCAATTGTGAGTGTTCTGTGTATTTACTGCTAAATCTGGCAACTCTACCTCCAGTGAATTCCAGAAGGGTTTTAGTAGTCTTTGAAGAGGACTGGGTCAAAGAGTCCTCCAAAATAACATTAAGGAACATTAATGAACCTTTATCAAATATTCAGTGGTTTAATTTAGGCTAAAACAACAAAAAACCAACAGTATGCAAAGAACATCTTATTTTTAATGATTTTATTGATATAAGCACATACTATAAAATTCACTCTTTTTTCATTTTTAAAATATTTTTAAAAATTTATTTATGAGAGAGAGAGAAATTTACTTATGAGAGAGAGAAAGAGAGATCATGAGCAGGTGGGGAAGAGTAGAGAGAGTAGACTCCCTCTAGAGGTAGGGAGTCCGAGGTGGGACTTGATCCCAGGACTCTGGGATCATGACCCACTCTGAAGGCAGATGCTTAACCAACCAAGCCACCCAGGTGCCCCGAGATTCACTATTTCTTTTAAAATCTTTAGTTAATGTATTAACTGTATTTGGCTGCAAATATATCTTTAACTCATAAATTCAGATCAAGAGTCCCATGTTCGAGAAGATATTTGCAAATGACAGTACAGACTCCAGGATCTATAAAGAACTCCTCAAACTCAACACACACGAAACAGACAATCATATCAAAAAATGGGCAGAAGATAGGAACAGACACTTCTCCAATGAAGACATACAAATGGCTATCAGACACATGAAAAAATGTTCATCATCAATAGCCCTCAGGGAGATTCAAATTAAAACCACATTGAGATATCACCTTACACCAGTTAGAATGGCCAAAATTAGCAAGCCAGGAAACAACACGTTTTGGAGAAAGGGGAACCCTCGGGGCGCCTGGGTGGCTCAGTGGGTTAAGCCGCTGCCTTCAGCTCAGGTCATGATCCCAGGGTCCTGGGATCGAGTCCCGCATCGGGCTCTCTGCTCAGCGGGGAGCCTGCTTCCCTCTCTCTCTCTCTCTGCCTGCCTCTCTGTCTACTTGTGAGTTCTCTCTGTCAAATAAATAAATAAAATCTTAAAAAAAAAAAAAAAAAAGAAAGGGGAACCCTCTTCCACTGTTGGTGGGAATGCAAGTTGGTGCAGCCTCTTTGGAGAACAGTGTGGAGATTCCTCAAGAAATTAAAAATAGAACTTCCCTATGACCCTGCCATTGCACTCCTGGGTATTTACCCCAAAGATACAGATGTAGAGAAAAGAAGGGCCATCTGTACCCCAATGTTTATAGCAGCAATGGCCACGGTCGCCAAACGGTGGAAAGAACCAAGATGCCCTTCAAAGGACGATTGGATAAGGAAGATGTGGTCCGTATACACTATGGAGTATTATGCCTCCATCAGAAAGGACGAATACCCAACTTTTGTAGGCAACATGGACGGGACTGGAAGAGATGATGCTGAGTGAAATCAGTCAAGCAGAGAGAGTCAATTATCATATGGTTTCACTTATTTGTGGAGCATAACAAATAGCATGGAGGACATGGGGAGTTAGAGAGGAGAAGGGAGTTGGGGGAAATTGGAAGGGGAGGTGAACCATGAGAGACTCTGGACTCTGAAAAACAATCTGAGGGTTTTGAAGGGGTGGGGGGGTGGGAGGTTGGGGGTACCTGGTGGTGGGTATTATAGAGGACACGGATTGCATGGAGCACTGGGTGTGGTGCAAAAATAATGAATACTGTTATGCTGAAAATAAATAAAAAGTAAATTAAAAAAAAAAGAGTCCCATGTTCTACGCACTTAGGCAGCCAGGCACCCTTAATTTTTTTTTTTTTTTTTTTTTTTTACATTTTCAGCACTTCAAAAAAAGAAAACCAGGGCCCATTAACAATCCCTCCCCATTCCTGTCTCACTTCCCCGCTGTTCCCAACCATAGCCCCTGTCAACCACTAGTTAACTTTTTTCTTTCAATTACCTGTTCTGGACCTTCCATTATAAATGGAATCTACAAAATGAGGCTCTTAATTTTGTGTGTTGTCAAGGCTCTGCCACTCTGTAGCATCTATCAGTACTTCATTCCTTTTTATGGCCCAGTAACATTCCTCTGCACATACATACCACATTTATCCTATCCATTCATCCACTGACGGACATTTGGGTTGTTTCCACTTTTTGACTATTATGAATAATGCTTCTAGGATAGAACATCCTTGTACAGGTTTTCACATGGAAGTGTGTTTTCATTTCTTTGGAATTGTTGGCGATATGGTAACTTTACGTCTAATATTGGGAGAACTGCCCAACTGATTGTCAAAACAGCTGCAGCATTGTACATTCTTAGTTTTCTTTTCTTTCTCCCCCCCCCCCTCCCCCTTTGGTCTGTGTGTGCAATGAAGAATCTTCAGGGCTTCCTCGGTGTCCCGGAGGAGGGCCTGCTCCCAGGGCTCCTCCTTGGGGCGGGCATCTGTGGGGCCCCAAAGTCATCCCACCAGTGCCCAGAGCGCTGGAAGTCCAAGATAGCGCTCTGCTGGAAACGTAGTCTGGCCTCCTGACTGGCTCCTCCCTAGCAGCGCTCGCCGGCAGGAGGAAAACAGACGCCTTGCTGAGGGTATGTGGACATTGTAGTTTTCTTCCTAGTCAGCCCTGCAGATAGTGCGTTGGGGAAAACTACAATCCCCAGAATGCGCCCCGAATACGGCAACCGAAGAGGCCATTCCGCGTGTAGTGCTCCCGCCCACCCTCCCGTCCGGGCCGCTCTCCAGGGCGTCTGTAAACACACCCCGAGACTGTCATGGAGGGGGAGGAGGAGGCGGCGGCGGCGAAAGGAGGCGTTTTGGGCCGCCTCCAGGGTCCGCTCTGTCATTCCTGAACTGGTCCCTCGTCCCCGTGACTGTGGCATCAGGGAATCGAACTATTAGGCGAAAGGAGGAGACAGTCAGAACCATATCCCCTTCTTCCCCCGGGGCGGGGGCCGGGCCGGGCCAGGCCGGCTGAGCCGGGGGAGGGCAGTGGGAGGGAGCGCCTGGCCAGGCCGGCCTGTCCGCCGAGATGGATGACAGTAAGGTAAGTCCTGTGGTTTGCACGCGCAGCTGCCGCCGCCGCCGCCTGCTTGTCGCTAAGTGCTAGACCCGCCGCTGAACCTTAGCCTGGTAGCCACGCCAACACCCAGGAAACACCTGCCATAGACACCCCTGCGCCTCCAGTTATTACCCCATGGTGCCCAGCCAGGAATTCAGGGAACAGGGGGCTGCGTCTTTCCAGAAACGGCTCTCTCCTCTGGGAATTTTTCACTCCCAGGACAAGCCTGTTTGTCAGCTTTTCCAGGTAGTGCAAAGCCTAGTCCCTAACTTGCCTAGCGAAGTAAGTGAAGAAACCACGGTGCTTTTTCTTTTTGCCTTCCCCTGCCCCCCTCCCAGACTTTCTCTGGTTTGGAGACCTTAATTAGGGCACCCTGAACCAGCCCTATTCCCCTTGAAGGTTCCCCTTTCTTCTCTCAGGCTCCCTTACTCAATGCCCCATTCATATAATCAGTTCACTCCCCCTCTGAGATATTTTCCTGTGGTTGGTTGGAGCACTCTGCTAAGCTCCTGTTGCTATTCGTCCAGAATCTAACCTCCTGTAGAAAGCCTTCTCTAAGAGAAGTAGTGAATTCCTTCTTGTTAATCTGTCTTAATTTCCTACCACCTTTTGCCATCCAAATCAGTTATCCCTATGATTCTAACAGACATTGTTCATAGTTGGCTAATTCATAGAGTTTATGTATAACTATTTCTGTCTTTATGTCTATCCACATTAATGTTGTCTAGTTTTAGCTCATGAAGATAGGGATGGTCAGCTTATTGATGTTTTAGAATGTTTAGGAAATTGGACTCTTTTTTTTTTAAGGAGTCAGGCTAATAGAGTTTGGCAGTTTTGAAGTAGAAATAATTCCTTCTCTATGCCTTTAAGAGGTCTTACTTTCCACAATTTCTGGCATACTGCTCATGCTAGCTTTTTCCTTCGTTTGGGTGCCCTTTCACCCTCCACCAAACCAGTAATACTCTGCTGCTGTCACTTTTTTGTTTCACTCATCCTTAGAGTGAAAAAATTTCTAGATTCTCCATGCTGCTTGGGTTATTCTACATTATCTCCTCTTCCTGTTCTCACAGAAGGCTCTGAGCAAAGTGGTAGGCAGAAGGGAAAGCCCATTGCAATACTTTGGAATTGAGACTCACCTGGAGAAACAGTTTGCTTGTGAAGTAGCAAACCCTAACAGGAAGTGGTCTTTCCGAGACAGAAAGGGGGAGTTCTGAAAGTTTTCCAGAAACATCAGAAAATAATTTTTCCATGAAAGTCTTGCTAGCTTGATTGCTCAGTATTAATATTGAAAGAAAATCTGAATACCGTATCCATTACCTTTTTCAGAATAATGTTATGGCTCTTTAAGATGCTTTTTAATTTCCTTAATTTGAGGCTCTCACAGTATATTCTATAAAATTTTTAGTTTCCTTTTCAGACTTTTGAAACATTTAATAACTTTCTCAAAGTCTTCACTAGTCTCAAGTCCAAAAAAAATACATAGGATTTGGAGTTATTTTACTTAGCCATAAAATCACATAGGAGCTGTTTCTAAAACTAGCAACCTGTAGTGGAGGGTATAAAATTTTATTGTTTTCCCTAAAAGAGTGAGGTTAAATCTGGGGGGTAGAAAGCAAAATGAACTCAGTTCTCATTCTTTTTAATTCATTGTTTTTAGAAACCAGCAGTTTCTTAAATCTTTAATGATTATGGAAAAGAAAATTTACTCCACATGTCTGTGGAGGGATAGTGCCTCTGCGAATACACTACTTTCACTTTGAATACACGTTATAGTTGTGGATGAGTAATATTTAAATGCCATGTACAGCAAGATCAGACTGCTCTTCAGCAGCCAGGCAGTATGAAACAGCCCTGAAGTCTTTGGCAGCTCCCAGCCTGGCCTTTCTCTGTGCTCTAGTTGTTACAGTCTCACAGAATTATATTGTCCTCCTAGCACAGACATACATACACACAAAACACATTTTCTCTTCACATTATGTATTGGCGATAGAGCCTCAGGTTCCATTTTCTCCTGTATAAGGGGAGGTGAGAGTTGGGGCTTGGAATTATGGTGGTTGTGCATAAAGTATGATCAGAGAGCATAAAGGCTGACAAACTGGCTGACGGCAAAGCCAGGGGAATAGGAAGAGGATGGAGAGGGCAGGAGTAGCAGTTGTAGAGAGACCGTATTTGAATTAGCAGGTCAGGGAAACAGGTGATGATGATGTGAGGACTTCCCTATATAAAGATTCTGTATTCTGAGTTGGGTTTTTAAAAATAATTTTTTAAAATATTTTATTGTTTATTTCACAGAGGAGAGAGCACAAGGGGGGGGGACTTCCTGCTGAGTAGGGAGCCCCACAAGGGGCGGGGCTTGATCCCAGTGCCTGGAGATCAGGACTTGAATTGAAGGTAGATGCTTAACTGACTGGGCGCCTCTTCTGAGTTCTTTTCAGCAGTGGTGATGAATGAGTTTGCCAGGAGCTCTCCACATTCTGTCACCTACCTTTCTGGAGTCAGAGTAGGATAGATTTGAATGGGAGTGCACCTTTACCTTTCTACCCTAGCAATGTGCCTGATACAGCATCGAATACTCACTAATAGTGATTGGGTTGAAACAGAGTGGCCTTAAGAAGATTGCCCTGAGGGTGCCTGGGTGGCTCAGTGTTAACCCATGATCTCGGGGTCCTGGGATCGAGTCCCGCATCAGGCTCTCTGCTTGGCGGGGAGCCTGCTTCCTCCTCTTTCTCTGCCTGCCTCGCTGCCTACTTGTGATCTCTCTCTGTCAAATGAATAAATAAATAAAAGCTTTTTTAATATAGTTTTTTTTTTTTTTAAGATTTTATTTATTTATCAGAGAGAGAGGGGGAGAGAGCGAGCACAGGCAGACAGAATGGCAGGCAGAGGCAGAGGGAGAAGCAGGCTCCCTGCTGAGCAAGGAGCCCGATGTGGGACTCGATCCCAGGACGCTGGGATCATGACCTGAGCCGAAGGCAGCTGCTTAACCAACTGAGCCACCCAGGCGTCCCAATAAAAGCTTTTTTAAAAAAGAAGATTGCCGTGATGTGCCTGGGCTTTATGCTCCATTGAGCCACCTAGGCAGAATATATACATTCAATGGCAAATGGCAAAAATAAAGCAAGAGGTAGATGGGCACCTAAAAGTGGGGGCTTGGGAAAGTGCTAAGCAGCAGAGCTCAAACTTTGACTGAGTAGTTCTCTACTAATTGGGAAAGAAAAATCTTGGCTGAGTTCATTAAACTTTCTGAGTTTCCATTTTATCTTCTAAATGGTTAATATCGTTTTCACAGGCTTTGTTGAGGATTAGGGATAATGCATTACTATAAAGCATTGAGTACGGAGTCTAACACATAGTAAACACACACAAAAAATATTATTGTTACTAGTTACTATAGTTACTAGTAACTATTGTTACTAAGAGTGACTTCTTTGGTCCTTAGGTACCTGAGATGCTCATTTTAGTAATTATTAATTGTGTGTTATTCCTAACATTTGCAGCCATGTTTATACTTACACTTCCCTTTGCTCCTTTGTCCCCAGATGGGACGGGGCAATGGGATGAAGCATGAAATGAACTTAAGGGCACCTGGGTGGCTCAGTGGGTTAAGCCTCTGCCTTTGGCTCAGGTCATGATCTCAGGGTCTTGGGATTAAGTCCCGCATCAGGCTCTCTGTTCAGCAGGGAGCCCGTTTCCTTCTCTCTCTCTCTCTCTGCCTCCCTCTCTGCCTACTTGTGATCTCTCTCTCTCTGTGTCAAATAAATAAATAAAATCTTTTAAAAAAATTTTTAAAAAAAGACGAAATCAGCTTAAGCTATGTATTTAACTATCAGATTGTGAGAAAGGTAGTCTCGTGAGCCTACATGAGGAAGAAGTGCTTATTTTTATGAAAGCTGCTTCTTCCTCACCTGTTGCATTCAGTTACAAAGAAAATAAAAGTGTGTTATTTTCAGAGGCTTTGATCATAGGCAGAAGGTTTTTATTTTTTTATTTTATATTTGACTTTTCTGTTTATTGAATCAATGACTGATATAAATTGAAATATCCTTGACCAGACGTATTCCTGCCACAAACTAAGCTGGTAAAAGACTGCCATACTGTATTGCCTGGCACTATAGGGCATCAAGTTTCAGTTGAGTGACTGATAGGAGATTGGCCCAGACGCTGGCCACTGTATGGTAATGTGGACGCTCTTCTCCTTCATAGACTTCCTGTCTACCTGTATTACACACGATGATCTGAAAATAAGGTTTCTCACATCTTCCTTACCTCTTAGGTAAGAAGATAGGATCTTCTGTTCCATTCCGTTTTTCTGAGTAGTGTTGGTTCTTGCAAAAATGTTTAACTTGGCCCAAAAATGTCTTTGACACTCCCAGATCTGTCCTTTGGCCCCTACCTGTCTTGAGCAGTGCCACAAAACCCAGACATTTTATGTTTTTCCTGTCCTCCTCTTCATCAGTGCTATCCACAAGACCAAAACAGAAGAGCCAGCTCCTCTACCAAACAAATCTGTGACAGATTTAATATGCCTTCCCTTCCTGTCTAGGTTACAATCATATTTTACATAGGGCACCTCACAAGATAGTTTACCCCTAAGGAGTAATTTCAATAATACAGAAACCAGTTGAAATCTAAGTTTACATATTATTCAGAATGATTAGTTCTTTTAAGGTTTTCAGGAAAGTGTATTTATTCATTAATTCCTTAAATATTTGTTGGTCACCTAATATGTACATGCATTATGCTAGACAGAGAAAGGTGGAAAAGTTTATAACTATTCTTGGGAGCTTACATTTCAGTGGGCTCGGCAGACATATAGAATAGTCATTACAATAGAGTGAGGTAAAAAATAAGGGCGATAGAGGCAAAGTGCTTTTGGAGCAGTAAGAACAGGTGCCTCTCTAGGCATGTCAGACACTGGTTCACACAGTAGGAGTGAATCTGTGAGGAAGAATAGGAGTCCTCCAGAAAGTAGAAGAGAAGGAAGATCTTGCACTAAAGCGTACTGCACTGATTAACAAGTATTATGCTGCAAGTTAGATCAGGAATTGGCAAATTTTCAGTAAAGAGCCAGGTAGTAATTATTTGCCGGCCATTTTGATCTTTGTTGCTATTACTCAACCCTGCCAGTTTAGCACAAAGTATCTATAGGCAAAACTTAATGACTGGGTGTGGCTGTCTTCTAATAAACCTTCTATTTACCAAAAGTGGCAACAGGCTTGACCAGCAGGGCTGTAGGTTGCTGACCCCTGAGCTATAAAGCTTAAAGTACCAGTAGAGGCATGGCAGAGATGAGGATGGAAAGTAAGCCGGGACCAGATCACAATATGCCTGGCAAGTTAAGCTCCCAAATTCTGGTCTGTATTTTTCTTTTTTCTTTTTTTTTTTAAATTTTATTTATGTATTTGACAGAGAGAGATCACAAGTAGGCAGAGGGAGAGAGAGGGGGAAGCAGGCTCCCTGCTGAGCAGAGAGCCCGATGTGGGGCTTGATGTGGGGGCTCGATCCCAGGACCCTGGGGTCATGACCTGAGCCAAAGGCAGAGGCTTTAACCCAGTAAGCCACCCAGGTGCCCCATGGTCTGTAATTTTCCAAGTGTGGAATAGAGGAAACACCTGCTGACCCAGAATCTTGGGAATGGGGCTTGGGAATTTGAATTTTAATTAGGCTCCCCAACTGAGTGGGGAATATGCTTACCCAAGTTTAAAAATCAAGGCCATACACGTTGGGGAGCCCCTGAAGGATTTTAAAGCAGACATGACAATATCCGATGTGCGTCTTTGAAGGAAAAAATGATAATGGCTATATGGAGAGTGGATTAGGGTAAAGATGTAGGAACTTGGATAAGACTAGAAGCAGGTGGTTCAATTAGTAAAGAACATGGATTTTGACATATAATCAAAGTTCAGATCTCCTTTACCACTTCCAAGCTGTCTTTTATCTCTTCTAAACTGAATTTCTTCATTGGATGGGTTAATAAAACTCTAATGAGTTATTGTGAGAACTAAAGGTAGTAACAGTTGATCCTTGGGGCATCTGGCTGGCTCAGTCAGTAGAGCATGTGACTCTTGATCTCAGGTCACGAATTCAGGTCCCATGTTGGGCATAGAACTTACTTTAAAAAAAAAAAATCAGTTGACCATTGAGCAATGCAGGTTTGAAGTGCACCGACCCACTTATACATGACTTTTTAAAAAATAAATATAGTACAATACTGTAAATATGTTTTCTCATCCTTATGATTCTCTTCTCTAGCTTGACTGTAGGATTACAATATATAACACATATACAAAATATGCAACAATTGACTATGTGAATGGTAAAGCTTCAACAATAGGCCAGTAGTAGTCAAGTTTTGGGGGAAATGAAAAGTTACAGACAGTTTTTTGACTGCTTGGGGGTTGGCACCCATTACCCTCGTGTTGTTCAAGAGTTAGCTGTAATATGTGAACCCATATCAAAAGAACTTAGTACATCATGGGTTCTCAATAAATGCTAGTGCTTTCTGACCCTGCACCAGCTCGGTTAATTGCTCATGAGAAAGGCCTGAGCTGAAGACCATATTGAGACTATTACAGTGGTTGTAGTTGATGGAGTATGCATAAAATCCTTTGAGGTGAAGAGTGTGGACAGAAAAGAGAGCTAAAGAGACAAAACCCTAGAAAACAATAAAATGATCCGAAGGGGCTGAATAACAGGACTCAGCAACATAAATGGGAACGGAGAAGTTAGTGATACAGGAGAACGAGAACAAAAAGGGCTATTCCATTTATCGAAGGGAGCAGAGAATTTTAAAGAACGGGCTTAGTCTATGATATGAGATGCTACAAAAAAAAAAAAGTGTCAAGTAAACAGTGAAAAAGTCATCTGCTGGACTTGGAAAATAGGAGATTGTTTATGAACCTAGCAAGAGAATTTTCCCTGGAGAGATAGGGTAGAAGCCAGAATGTGGCGGTTGAGAAAGAGGTGGGCAGGAATGAAGCAAAGACAGTTAGGTATAGACCACTCTTAGTCGGTTTTTAACAGTTTCAGGCATCGCTCAGGTATATGTTGGATGGCTTCCCAGACATAGCTGGGGGCCGGAGCGGGCATAGGTGTTGGGAGAGGAGAGGCAGGAGTTAACTCTCAGTTCAGAGAGGCCTACTTTATCTGCTTTCTCCTTCCGTGGACTAGAAGAACTGGCAGAAAGGTTAGCAGCAGGAAGATGTGATTAGATTTTCTTTCTGAAGATCTGGTAAATAAAAGGCCTAACCCACAGCTGTGAAGGAAGTTTTGGGAGTCTTAACACCAAATGAAAATGCAGCTACTTGTTTTTTCTTTAAAGTGGTAAAGAGCACTAGCTGGGAACATTCATATCTATCTTATTTTTCTTAAAACAGTTGGAGGTAACTTTTCACTTCATGTTTTTGAAAAGAGCACAACAAGCCCTCCTGCTCTATTTTGTTTTTAGCTGGAGTGTTGCTCCCTACCCTTTCGGGTAAATGTGTAAATGCGATAATTCTGTTAGACTTAACAGCTTGAAACTTTTATGAGTTGCTTTAAGAATTAGAGCATTAGGATGTAAATAAGTGCAAAAAGGGTAGTAAAATAGTTAAGAGTTCTTAACTGGTTTTTCGGATTTTATATCCCTTATGAGGGAGCTTTTTTTTTTTTTTTTTAACAACTTATGTAAGTTGGCAGTCATAGTAGTGATATCAACTTAAGTCTGTTTCAGAATATTCCTAATTTTTCTTTGCATTTATTTATTCAATCAGTCATTTAATAAATGCCTCCCACATGCCTGGCTCCGGGCTGCATATGGCCCAGTTATGGTTGAGGTTATGGAAGTAGAAAACACGGACAGCTTTGGTACATGAGGAGCTCACATTACTCGGAGGAGAAAGAACTTAAATCTGTGAGGCCACTAGAAAAAAGCAATGTAATGTACAAATTCATTGTGTTCACTGTATGTTCCAGGCATTAGGAGAAGAAAAATGACACGGGAAGGGGGTAATTGTCAGGGAGAGCTTCAGAGGAAGGGGGCTAGAGCTGACCCTAACCAAAGAAAGCATAACATTTGCTATTAGCAGATGTTGGGAAGATGGAGGGAACATTTATAGAAATGGTGAAGATTAGGTGGGAATGCAGGGGACAGAGTGAGGTCCTGAGGAGGCATGACTTCATACAATGCCCCTGTTAGATGTAAGAAAGAGAAGACTGGCTTGGTGAGCAGGAGCCCGGATGTAGTAGGCTGAATGGTGGCCCCTAAAAAGATGCATTGATGTCCTAATCCCTGCAACCTGTGAATATCACCTTATATGGTAAAAGTTTACCTTATTTGGCCAAAAAAAAAAAAAAGTGATTGAGTTAATGATTTTGAGAGGAAGAATTTATCCTAGATTATCTGGGTGGGCCCTCAATCCAATGACAAGTGTCCTCATGAGAATGAGGCCAAAGGAGATTTGGCAGACAGGTATGGAGGCAGTGAGACCACAGAGGTAGAGGTTCAACTGATCGGGCCAAATATCAAGGCATGCTGATAGCTACTGGACGCTGGAAGAGGCAAAGGATGGATTCTCTCCCCTACGGTTTCAGAAGGGAATGCAACCCTGCTGAACTTCCGGCCTCCAGAACAGAAAGAATACATTTGTGTTGTTTTAATCACCACCAGGCTTGTGGTAATTGTCACAGCAGCCAATAGCAAACTGATACACGGGAGATGGTGACCCTGGAATCAGTGCTGAGTCAGAGGTCTTCTCTTGTGCTGGAGAGTAACATGGCCACAGGGCCATTAAAGTTTATTCTTTGTATAATGATTAGATACCACTTTTTTACAATGAGTGGAAATACAGCAAAGTTATTTTAATAAGCTGAAAAGAAAGGTTAACTTGGCCCCTCTTTGCAGGATAGATTAGCTGGGAAAGTGGGAATGGAAAAGGAGAGATGGTAGGAAGACCCACTGAGAAACTATTGTAATAACCTGTGAGTGGGGCTCAGACTGATATGGGTAGTATGAGTAGAGAGGAAAGGTAGATAAGAATTTTTTAAGGAATAGATTGGCATAACTTCAGTTGGTGGGGATGGAGAGCCACAATAGTAGAGGGAAATTTCAAGGAAGCATAAAATAAAAAAGCTTCCTGCCATGAAATTTGGTGGAAACAGTCGTACTTGATGATAGTGAGTTAATTCGTGACAAGTTGCTATGATGCAAATCAAGGGTCTTAGGTTCTAGATCCCGCTCTGATACTGAAATTCTCTGGACTAAAATTTTGTCTTCTATAAGATAAAAAGACCACTATGCATCTCTCGTGTGTATATACATGCCTCCCTCCACTCCTGTATACACTGATATCCTGCCCCTTATGATGTTATTGTTTATTTCATGTCTGCTGTGTTTCATGAGTCCATATTCCTTACAATTTAGGACTCCCATCTTCTTACATTAATATTCCTGGAGTTTCACGCAGTTTGGGGTATGGTGGTGTTTAATAAATGGTTGTCAAATAAAGGAATTAATTTTCCCCGCTTTACCTGAAAAAGATGAGCATAGTGCTGTTTCCCTCACCTGAAATGGTGTGAAATAACATGTAGAGTGCCCAGCTCAAGACCTTGTCTCATAGTGAGTGCTCTCTCCCTACACACCTTGATTTAGCCTTGAATTTTTAAAAATATGTTTTTAAAGATTTTATTTATATGCCAGAGAGAGAGCACAAGCTGGGGGAGTGACAGGCAGAGGGAGAAGCAGGCTCCCCATTGAGCAAGGAGCCCTCTGTGGGTCTCAATACCAGGACCGTGGGATCATGACCTGAGCCGAAGGCAGATGCTCAACAGACTGAGCCACCCAGGTATCCATTAGCCTTGAATTTAAGTGCTTGTTGTTAGCTCCTGAAAAGCTACAAGTAGAATGATCCAAGAGTTTCTGGAATAGTATTTAATCTGGACACTGGAGCCTTCCTCATTTTAAGAAGGCCCTAAAGAGCATATAACTCCTCTTTCTATGAAAGTTGAACTTCTTGGGGCTCCTGAGTGGCTCAGTTTAGTGTCTGTCTTTGGCTCTGGTCATGATGCCAGGGTCCTATAAAGGTAGTAAGACTATGGAGGTAGTAAAAAGGTCAGTGGTTGCCAACATTTTGGGAGTGAGGGAGGAATAGGTGGAACATAGGATTTTTAGGGCAGTGAAAATATTCTGTATGATTCTGTAATGGTGGATACATGATATATGCATTTTTCAAACCCATAGAACTATATAACACAAAGAGTGAACCCTAATGTAGACTTTGGATTTACTAATAACATTGGCTTATCAATTGTAATGAATGTACTACACTAATGCAAGATGTTAATAATAGGGGATGCTGGAAGGGTAGAGGAAAAGGGGATATATGGGAACTCTGTACTTTTCTGCTTAATTTTTTGTAAACCTAAAAGAGCTCTAAAAAGCAAAGTATAGAGCACCTGGGTGGCTCAGTGGGTTAAGCTGATGCCTTCGGCTCGGGTCCTGATCCTAGAGTCGTAGGATCGAGTCTCGCTTCAGGCTCTCTGCTTTGGCAGGGAGCCTGCTTCCCCCCATCTCTCGCTGCCTGCCTCTCTGCCTACTGGTACTCTCTGTCAAATAAAAAAAAGCAAAGTATATTAATTTTAAATTTTCTCCCATTCTATGGGTTGACCTTAATGGTGTTTTGTTTGTTTATTTGTTTGTTTTAAAGATTTTATTTACTTATTTGACAGAGAGATCACAAGTAGGCAGAGAGGCAGGCGGGGGGGTGGGGAAGCAGGCTCCCTGCTGAGCAGAGAGCCTGACACAGGGCTCTATCCCAGGACCCTGAGATCATGACCTGAGCCAAAGGCAGAGGCTTGTCCCACTGAGCCACCCAGTTGCCTCTAATGGTGTTTTTTAAAGCATAAAATTTTTAATTTTGAAGTCCAGTTTATTTTTTCTTTTGTTGTATATACTTGTGATGTCATATCTAAGAATTCATGGCCTAATCCAAGGGCACAAATTTATTTCTGTTTTCCTCTACAAGTTTTATAGGTTACATTTAGGGCTTTGTTTTATTTTGAGTTAATTTTTATATATGTCATGTTGTAGGAGTCCAGCTTAATTCTTTTGCTTGTAGATCCCAGTTGTTCCAGCACCATTTATTGAAAAGACTATTCTTTTCCCATTTCTCTGTTGCTGTGGCACCTTACTGAAAATCAATTGATCATAAACGTAAGGGGTTATTTCTGGATTCTCAGTTCTTTTTCATTGATATGTATGTTTACCCCTGTGCCATTGCCACACTATCTTGATTACTGTAGCTTTCTAATAAATTTTGAAATCAGAAAGCATAAGCCATTCCACTTTTGTTGTTTTAAAGATTGGCTGTTTTGGTTCCCCAATTTTCATATGAATTTTTTTATTATATTGTCAATTTCTGGAAAAAGACAGCTGGGATTTTTTTTAAGGTAATCTCTACACCCCACATGGGGCTCAAACTCAGGACTGCGAGATCAAGAGTCAAATGCTGTACCAAATGAACCAGCCATGTGCCCCCAGTTGGGGTTTTGATAGGGATCATGTTGAATCTGTAGATCAATTAGGGGAGTATTGTCATCTTAACAATATAAAGTCTTCCAATCCATTAACATGGGATGTCTTTCTTTTTATTAGATCATTAGTTTCTTATAATGCTGTTTTGTGGTTTTCAGTGTATAAGTCTCACTTTAGGTATCAGGCTAATAATAATGGCAAATGTTCTTTTCTGGTTTTTTGGAAGAGTTTGTAAAGAATTAGTGTTAGTTCTTTAAATGTTTGGTAGAATTCACCAGTGAACTCACTTGGACCTGACCTTTTCTTTGTGGGAGATTTTCCAATTACTAATTCAATCTCTTTATTTGTTATAGGACTTTTCAGATTTTCTATTTTTTCCTCTCAAGTCAGTTTTGTTACTTTGTATCTTTCTAGGAATTTGTCCATTTCTTCTAGGTTATCTAGATTTGGGCCTATAATTTTTCATGCTATCCCATGTAATCATTTTTATTTCTGTAAAATTGGTAGGGATGATGTCTACTAAAATCTGTCTTGATTTTATATTTTGGGTTGTTGTTTTCTTTTTTTTTTTTTTTACTTTTATTTATTTACTCGAGAGAGAGAGCACAAGCAGGGGGATCAGAAGGGTCCCTGCTGAGCAGGGACCCAGATTCGGGGCCCAATCCCAGGATCCTGGGACCATGATCCAAGCCAAAGGCAGATACTTAACTGCCTGAGCCACCCAAGCACCTCTTGATTTTAGTATTTTAAATGTTTTCTCTTGAACAGTTTAGCCCAAGTTTTGTTGATTTTGCTGATCTTTTTGAAGAACCAACTTTTGGTTTCATTGACTTTCTTTGTTGTTTTTTCTCCTCTATTTTGTTTATGTCTGCTCCGATATTTGTTATTTCCTTCCACCAGCTTGCTTTGGGGTTAACTTGCTCTTCTTTTTCTAGTTTCTTAAGGTGGAAAGTTATGTTATTGATTTCAATTCTTATTTTTTAGTTTAGGCATTTGGAGCTCCCTTTGAGCACTGCGTTAGGTGGATCTCATCACATTTTGGTATATTGGGTTTTCCTTTTCATTCACTTCAAAGTAGTTTTCTCTTTTCCCTTGTGATCTCTTCTTCTTTTTTTTTTTTTTAAGATTTTTATTTATTTATTTGACAGATCACAAGTAGGCAGAGAAGGAGGCAGAGAGGGTGGGGGGAAGCAGGCTCCTTGCTGAGCAGAGAGCCTGATGTGGGGCTGTATCCCAGGACTCTGGGATCATGACCTGAGCCGAAGGCAGAGGCTTTAACCCACTGAGCCACCCCGGTGCCCCTTGTGATCTCTTCTTTGACCCAGTCATTATTGAGGAACATTTTTAGTTTTTTTATCTGCTGTATTTATTAAATAATAATTGCTGTATACTGAGATAGAATTATATGACAGTCCTTAGTGCTTACTTTCTAAAAATAACATCTAGTTTTAGCTTGTATGAATGGAGAAAATATTAAAACAACAACAAAAAGCAAGTAGTTAACAGAAAAGTAGGATCTTCACTCTTACTTGCTTATAATAAATAGACTTGAACCTTTTAAACATATAATAAAGACAAACTTGGTATTGCAAAAGCCCTACTGAAATTTAACATCTCTGCTATCCTCCTTTGTGTAATAAATTCTCTGTGGAGAGTAAGAAAAAAATCAATGGCCAGTAAGTTTGTTCATGAGGATGGCTAGGGATACAAGCTTTCTGAGTGTTTCCCTTGGGGCTTTCTATTTCTGGCTCACAAATGTGTTTGGGGGTGGGGGAGAAGTAAAAGGGGTAGTAGATAAAGCTAAATTTTATATTACTTTCATAGTTTTCTTTGGCATTTGTGTTGGAGCATAAAAATCAGTATGTTTACTTAGCCACATTAATACACTTCCTTACAAAAGAAATACGATAGAGCAAGGGGACAATGTGGTAATCACTGAGTTTGTGAAAACTTTATGAAACATTGGCAAGGACGATTTTTGGCCCAGAGACATTTGGGAGGAATTCGTGAGGTTGATTTCAGTTTTAGTTTCTGGTTCCTTCTATTAATTTCTCCTAACTGTCCCCTAATCATTATGGCTTATGAAATATATGAAATTAAGTTGCTAAAGCAACTAGTATACCAATCCATATTTGTATAATACCTTTTTCTTTTCCTTTTTTTTTTCTTAAGATTTTATTTATTTATTTGACAGACAGAGATCACAAGTAGGTAGAGAGGCAGGCAGAGCGAGAGGAGGAAGCAGGCTCCCTGCGGAGCAGAGAGCCCGATGTGGGGCTCTATCCCAGGACTCTGGGATCATGACCCGAGCCGAAGGCAGAGGCTTTAACCCACCGAACCACCCAGGTGCTCCTCCTTTAAAAAAAAAAAAAAAAGATTTTATGTATTTTGAGCAAGAGAGTGTATGAGTGGGGGGAGGGGCAGAGAGAGAGAGAGAGAGAGAGAGAGAATCTCAAGCAAACTCTGTACTGAGCATGGAGCCTGATGTGGGGCTTGATCCCACAACTCTGAGATCATGACCTGAGCTGAGATCAAGAGTTGGGCACTTATGGGAAAACTGGACAGCTATATGTAGAAGAATGAAACTCGACCATTCTCTTACACCATACACAAAGATAAACTCAAAATGAATAAAAGACCTCAACGTGAGACAGGAATCCGTCAGAATCCTAGAGGAGAACATAGGTAGTAATCTCTTCGATATCAGCCACAACAACTTCTTTCAAGATATGTCTCAAAAGGCAAAGGAAACAAAAGGCAAAATAAACTTTTGGGACTTCATCAGAATCAAAAGCTTCTGCACAGCAAAGGAAACAGTCAAGAAAACAAAGAGGCAACTCACGGAATGGGAGAAGATATTTGCAAATGACAATACAGACAAAAGGTTGATATCCAGGATCTATAAAGAACTCCTCAAATTCAACACACACAAAACAGACAATCATATCAAAAAATGGGCAGAAGATAGGAACAGACACTTCTCCAATGAAGACATACAAATGACTATCAGACACATGAAAAAATGTTCATCATCACTAGCCCTCAGAGAGATTCAAATTAAAACCACATTGAGATATCACCTTACACCAGTTAGAATGGCCAAAATTAGCAAGACAGGAAACAACATGTGTTGGAGGGGATGTGGAGAAAGGGGAACCCTCTTCCACTGTTGGTGGAATGCAAGTTGGTGCAGCCTCTTTGGAGAACAGTGTGGAGATTCCTCAAGAAATTAAAAATAGAACTTCCCTAGGACCCTGCAATTGCACTCCTGGGTATTTACCCCAAAGATACAGATGTAGTGAAAAGAAGGGCCATCTGTACCCCAATGTTTATAGCAGCAATGGCCACGGTCGCCAAACTGTGGAAAGAACCAAGATGCCCTTCAACGGACGATTGGATAAGGAAGATGTGGTCCATATACACTATGGAGTATTATGCCTCCATCAGAAAGGACGAATACCCAACTTTTGTAGGCAACATGGACGGGACTGGAAGAGATGATGCTGAGTGAAATCAGTCAAGCAGAGAGAGTCAATTATCATATGGTTTCACTTATTTGTGGAGCATAACAAATAGCATGGAGGACATGGGGAGTTAGAGAGAAGGGAGTTGGGGGAAATTGGAAGGGGAGGTGAATCATGAGAGACTCTGGATTCTGAAAAACAATCTGAGGGTTTTGAAGGGGCGGGAGGTGGGAGGTTGGGGTACTAGGTGGTGGGTATTATAGAGGGCACGGATTGCATGGAGCACTGGGTGTGGTGCAAAAATAATGAATACTGTTATGCTGAAAATAAATAAAAAATAAATTAAAAAAAAAAAGTTGGGCACTTAACCAACTGAGCCACCCATGTGCCCCTGTATAATACCTTTTTCTTTATAAAATGCTCTTATGCTTAAGATTCCCAGTAATCCAGGGTGCCTGGGTGGCTCAGTGGGTTAAGCCTCTGCCTTCAGCTCAGATCATGATCTCAGGATCCTGGGATCAAGCCCTGCATTAGGCTTTCTGCTCAGCAGGGAGCCTGCTTCCCCCTTTCTCTCTGCATGCCTCTCTGCCTACTTGTAATATCTCTCTGTGACAAATGAATAAATAAAATCTTTGGGAAAAAAAAAAAAAAAGATTCCCAGTAATCCTTTAATGTACCTGAGTCTTGAAAACTGGTACACTAATCAGATTTTAGCTGGCATCCAAAGCCAAAAATTCAGTCTACCATTGAGGAAAATTAAACTAAGGAAGTGGTGGTTATGTGGTTTTAACGTAATTTTACAGGAGGGGACATAAAATACAGGAACCCTGGATTTATTCACTAGGCCTTTCTAATTAAAAAAGAAAGGAATAAAATAATATTACTACCATGAAAACTAAACAAAGGGTTATAACTGTTTTTGGGTTTTTATGACTGTGTGAGGTTTACAAAATCAGTCAAGTCTCTAAAGTACACTGTGTCCTCTTTCTGGTTTCTCAAAGGCAGCCTCTCCTGAATTAATTAAAAACAAATATATGAGATATTAGATTACAGTGTTGTGTTATTGTTGATTGAGTTCACTATGTAGAGAATAGATGTGTTTACCATTTATTTTACTATAGACCTGAATTTATGCTGTAAATATGTTCCTTTTTAAAAACTGTAGTAATAGCAAATATACTTTATTTCAATGTAAGATGATTTCAAAATATTTCATTAAAACTGCAGTTTCCTGAAGCGTATATTATTATATTGGAATAAAAACATGATATGCATAGTATAAAAAGCTTTAAGAGACCTGTATTTTTTTTTTTTTTTTTTAAGAGAGAAAGTGCTTGGGGGTTGGGGGGCAAGAGGGAGTGGCAAAGGGAGAGAGAGAGAGAAGCAAACTCCTTGCTGAGCAGAGAGCCCATGCAGAGCTCAATCCCAGGACCCTGAGATCATGACCTGAGCTGAAATCGAGTTGAACACTTAATCGACTGAGCCACCCAGGCACCCCTAAAAGACCTGTTTTTGAAAAGTTGGAACTAATTTGGGAGTAGTACTGAATCAACTAGCTTTACCACAGTGGTGGAAAGCAAGGTTTTTTCCCCAGAGCCCTGGAGTATTCAGCCTCATTTCAGAACCACCCTGTAAAAATGCGTGCTGTAGTGGTTAACCGTCCAACATGTTACCACCCAGCATCTGGTAAATGTGGCTGATTCATATGTACAGTTTGGTTTTCCACCTAACCATTATACTTAGTAATGAACTGATCTTTATAGGTTACTGGATGTTGTTGGTGTCTGATAGTAATAGTGATTTTCAAACAAACTAATGAGAGTTTTTATAGCCACGTGAATATTGAATTTGAGTTTCGTTACCTGATAAAGTTGCTACTTTATTGCAATGATTTGTCAGTGTTTGAGTTTTGTATCTTCTCTTTAACAATTGCCTTTTAAAGCCTCAGCAATATTCCTTTCAGAATACTGAAGTTGTGACATTTTTATTCCCTGAGGGTAATTTTCAGAAAGAACTAGGCATCATTCAGAACCTCATCAGATAAAGTAGATAATCTGAGGCAGACTGTGTTGTAGCTTCTAAGAAACTAGTTCTAAAAGCACTTTACCGAAAAGCTTGTTCATTGTAATAAATGTAACCCCTTTCAAGGTAATTGCTTTCAAGAAAATTTATTTGATGTTCAAGTTCAGGTTGATGTATTTAAAAATTCATCACATTTAGCTCATAGTTATGTGTTGTATAAGAACTTGGGGAGGTTCCAAAACTAAACAAGGAAGATTAAATTACTTTGTCTGTCACCAAAAAATTGTGCCTATGCAGGAAAATAAGTAACAGAGATATTGAAAAGATGTCATATGACTAGTGGGAGCAGGTAGAAATCTCCTGAGACAGTCTAGGGTTATAATTATAGGCTTCTAAAGGCAGGAGAGAATTATCCCGAAGATGTCAGGGACTTCCCATGTGTTCCTTTGGACTCAATAAACTTGAAGAGGGAAGTCATAGCCAAATTGCTAAGGATACATATTTATAAATAAATAAGTTAATGAAAAAAAATATATATATATAACATAGGGCACTTGGGTGGCTCAGTTGGTTAAGTTTCTGCCTTAGGCTCAGGTCATGATTTCAGGGTCCTGGGGTCAAATCCCACATCTAACTCTCTGCTCAGAGTAGCAGGCTTCCCACCAAGCAGGGAGCACAGTGTGGGGGCTCCACCCCAAGACCCTAGGATCATGACCTGAGCCAAGTGCAGATGATTAACAGTTGAGCCACACAGACGTTCCCCCCCCATTGGTATTTTAACAAATATCGTCTCTTCTATGTGTTGTTTTTTAATGTCGAGATCACACTGAACTTAGAATTTTAAATATTGATTTTTTTTTACTTACTATTTTCTCAAGTCAATAAAAATTCCATGTAAACAAAGTATTTAGTGGCAGTCTTTTAGATTTTAGTATCCAGCTACATATGGTTCATAAAGTTTCCTGTTAAACTACTTAAAGATTGTTATTGAAGAAATAATAAAACTTAGAGTATTTCTTCTCTCACACTCATGATATCAAGAGTATCAGAAAAAAACAAACAAACAAACAAACAAAAAACAGGAAGCAAAGATTCCTAAGGCATTTCATGGGATTATGCTTTCTAAGTTTCATAGGTTTCATTTATTACTTGTAAATGTTTTCCTTACTAATAATATGCAGCCATAGTCACTTTCCTAGAAACAGAACTAAGAGGAAAAAAATGGTTTCTTTTTTCTCTTGCTGAAGGTGGTTGGAGGGAAAGTAAAGAAGCCCGGCAAACGTGGTCGGAAGCCAGCCAAAATTGACTTGAAGGCAAAACTTGAGAGGAGCCGGCAGAGTGCAAGAGAATGCCGAGCTAGGAAAAAATTAAGATACCAGTATTTGGAAGAGTTGGTATCCAGTCGGGAAAGAGCCATATGTGCCCTCAGAGAGGAACTGGAAATGGTAAGAAAGTCTACCAATAAACACATGAAAAAATCAACCTAAGCTTAGCAAATTAAAGTATGGAGATACCAATTTTCATGTATCCACTTGACAAATCTGGGAAAGAAATCTGTTAGCCAGGAGGTAGGCAAGTAAGCGTTTTCGCACAGTGCTGGTGGAAGCAGAATGTACATGACTGTTTCTCTGAGGGACTGTTCATGAAAGAAAAAAATGGAAAATAACCCAAATGTACAAGAATAGGAGATTTTTTAATGGCTGCAAAGTAGCCAACATTCAGATATTGGACTACTTTGCAGCCATTAAAAAAAAATCACGATGCACATATATATTTACTGCTATAGAAAGGCATTCACAATATATGGCTAAGTGGAAAAGGCAATATAGCAGTATTTAACAATATGCATTGTATACCATTTGTATTTCATATTTATTCACCATGTTTCATTCATTCATTAAGACTTTGGGTGATGAATGTTAAAGAGAAGATGAAATGTTAAAGAGAATGGAAATCTCATTACTATGACCTCAAGGGAGGAGGTGACAGGTTGGAGAAGAGAGAATACTACTATGATCATTACAAAACTGGGACAGGCTACTATCTCAGCATTTTAAAAGGCAAGACATAAGCTTGGGTCCTGAAGAGAATCCAGATAGATTTAAAAAATATATGTATATTGAATTTGACTTATGCTATAAATTATTTCTCATGCTCTGCAGTGTAAACCACTTGAGGGCCTAGCCTTTGAACTGACTAATCTTTGTATATCCCCAAAGTCCGTAGTATACATTTCAGTAGAAAGTAGACATTCAGTGAATGTTTATGAAAGAGAACGGAAATTACAGAATTATTTATTTTAGGAACGAAATGATAATGTGATAGTTAGCAAAAAGAGAAGGATCCTAATTAGTGGCACACTGTGGGGAGATGTTCTTTTCACTAGAGGGGCCTTCTAAATCTGAACGCTACTCCAGTGTATCACAAGAAGAATCATCAGCAGTTGCCTACCCTCTTCTGGAAGATGGCAGGCCTTATACATGTCCTTGTATGTCCTCCGTGGGAAACAGGAAATACGGTGGAGGGCAGGATTCCCAGCAGCCAGTTTGACCTCTAGTTATGGAAATTACTACTTCTAGGATTTCCACCAGTGGTTCCTGAACTCTGACTAGTAAAATTTTACTTAAATATATTTTACATATTTCAGTAAATTTTATATTTACATAAAAATATGTAAATATATTTTACATATTTAAGTAAAATTTTACTTAAATATATTTTACATATTTCAGTACAAGCAGTGGTGCATGGCAATGGACCAAGGAAAAATCCCTTCTGAAATCAAGGCCCTACTCACTGGAGAAGAGCAAAGCAAATCTCAGCAGAACTCAAGCAGGCACACAAAAGCTGGGAAGACAGACGCTAATAGCAATTCCTGTGAGTACAATGAGGGGGGGAGCGTTTATATTTAGAGGAGCATCTTCAGGTAGGGTTTCCATTGACCTCTTTCCTTGGTATATCATTAAATAAAATGTTGATGTCATTTGTAATACACTAATAGCAAGTGAAATAGTGTTAGATTCTAAATACTGAAGTGAATTTTACATGGGATCTATGAAGAGCAACTGCTAAATGTATGGAAGAATTTTAAAGTAGACTTAGCCCATAAATGGGAGTATACCATTCCAGTTATTGTTGGTAATAATGCCTTTTATTTGTATTTTGATTTACAGCTTACAAAACACTTTCACTTATATTTATCTTGTTTTTCCTCCAATGTTTGTGTTAAGATTACTTTTTATTTTATAGATGAAGACATAGCAGAGGAGGGCGCCTGGGTGGCTCAGTTGGTTGAGCTACTGCCTTCAGCTCAGGTCATGATCCTGGAGTCCCAGGTTGGCAGGGTGTCTTCTTCTTCTCTGACCTTCCCCCTCTCATTCTCTCTCTCTCAAATAAAATCTTAAAAAAAAAAAAAAAAAAAAAAAAAAAAAGCAGAGGAGTTGGATAAGGCACCCAAAGTCACACAGCTCTAATGGGAAAACCTGTCTTCACCTAGTCCAAACTCTATCTAGTACAGTAGCCCATCACTGTAGGATTTTTTTTAAATTATGGTGAAATTTACATAACAAACATTTTAAAGTAATAATTCAGAAATATTTGGTACATTCACAGTATTGTACAATCACCACTTCTATGTATTTACAAAGCATTTTATCACCCCTAAAGAAAATCCCGAATTCATTAAACAGTTACTTGTTATTCCATCCCTCCCGCCCTTGGCAACTGTGAATTTACCTTCTGTCTCTGTGGAGTTACCTATTCTGGATAAATTTCATGTAAATGGAAACATACAGCATGAGATTTTCTGTATCTGGCCTCTTTTCAGCTAGCATAATGTTTTCAAGCTTCATCCACATTATAGCATATACTCGTCCTTTTTACATTTTGTGGCTATATAATATTCCAGTGTGTATGTATATAATAATTGATTTATCTGTTGGTCTATTGACATTTGATTCTCCCTTTTGGTTATTGTGAATAGTATGCTTTGAAACACGACCAGACAAGTATGTGTTTGAGTACTTGTTTTCAATTCTTTGGGTTATACACCTACCTAGAAGGAGAATTGCTGGGTCATATGGTAACTCCACATTTAACTTTTAGAGGAACCACTAACTGTTTTCCACAGTAGCTGAAATATGCTGCATTCCTACCAGTAAGATAGGAAGCTTTCCATTTCTCTACATCTTGCCTGTGCCTTTTGTTTTCCATTTTTAAAAACTACAGCCTTCCTAAGATGTGAAGTAGTATCTGATTGTGGTATTGATTTGCATTTCCCTGAAGACTAATGGTGCCGAGCATCTCTTCTTGTGCTTCATGACCATTTGTAGATCTTCTCTAAAGAAATGTCGTAAGTCCCTTGCCCACATTTTAATTGAGTTGTTTTTCATTTTGTTGTTGAGTTGTAAGAGTTCTTTATATATTCTAGGTTCTAGACCTTTATCAGAAATATTTTGCAGATATTTCTCTCATTGTATAGGTTGTCTTTTAACATTCTTGATAGTGTCCTATTAAGAATGCACGAAACATCGAAATTTTGTTGAAGTCCAGTTTATCTATTTTTTTCTTTTGTTGCTCATGCTTTGTCATGTGTAACAATCCATTGCTAAATCCAAGGTCATGAAGACTTACCCCTATGTTTTCTTCTAAGAGTTTTATGGTTTTAGCTCTTATATTTTAGCTCATTGATCCATTTTGAATTTATTTTCTATATGGTGTGAGGTAGAGGTCCAGTTGAATTCTTTTGCATGTGAATATCCAGTAGTTCCAGCTCTATTTGTTGATGAGACCAGGAAGATTTAGTAATGAAGATGTATGGATTGGTTTCTTTGTCATTGTGACTGCTTTGGGAGCACTTGTAACAGTTTTTAAAGTATGTTATAAACTTTTTATCTTTTAAAATTTTTTTAAAGTTTTTTGTTTGTTTGTTTGTTTTGAGAGAGAGAGAGAATGGGGGGAGGGGTAGGAGGGAGGAAGAGGGACAAACATACCCTGCATTCATTGCAGAGCCTGATGCAGGGCTCAGTCTCAGGACCCTGAGATCACCACTTGAGCCAAACTAAGAGTCGGCCACCCAACCAACTAAGCCACCCAGATACCCCTCTTTTAAAATATTTTTATGAAATTGAAGGGTTTGCTTTTTGTTAGCCTTTCTTAGATGAGGTAACATTTGCCTTAATCTAAATTGAATTAATGAAAAAAAACCCAGATCAGCTCAGTTTCCTTTCAATACCTATTTTTAAAAAGCCTTTCTCCATAGATACTAAACAAACAAAATGTATTTTAAAACAGATTAACCAAGCTTCGTTGACTTGCAAGCATTCTTACATTGGTAACTTTATCTTTCAGGGTGAAGATTTTATAAAATGACAAGTCACTGATTGAAGCCAATACTTTATCCTATGGAGGATGAATGGGCAAGATTGTACTTCTTGGCTCCATTTACTACCTACTGCTCAGTAGTCATCTCTGTAAATCTGCAATTTCTACCAAAATGTGTGATCATAGATCCCAAAGGATTTTGCTTTAACTTTCAACACTTAGAAAATTTATAAACATTCAGACCTGTTCTGGTTGCCTTTGCCATCCATGGCATTGAACATGTTGCAATGCTTGAAAACACAGGAGTAGAGAGAAGTGGGTGAAGATTGTATTTTTGCACCTTAACTCTACATTGCTTTATTGGTTAATTTATATTCTTTCCATGTATTTCATGTCATTGTATGTGTATGTGTGTGTAGGTGTGTCACCTTCTTTTATGTTTTTGACTGCCCTACAAAGAGAAACCAAATGGGCTGATTACCAAGTTCTTAGCCTTTATGGACCGAATCTTATTTGTTTCTATTTACTTGAGTAATGTTTATTTTCTGCATGAACCATGATTTCTCCTGTGAGCCATTCCAGCATAAGCTGTGAATATGTATTAACAAATATATACATTTCTATTTTTATAATCCATAATGATATGCCTGTTTTAAATAATGTACACGTTAACAAAATCCATCAGGAAAGCCCCCAAGACAGCGTCTGTTTAAAATTTTTGTTGCTGTCTTCTCAAACTATATTTATAAAAGTTTGCTAGGGCCTAGTCCATACTTGGAGAATAATTAGTCAAATTTTATTTTTAAGCAAGAAGTAACCTTTTAGGCATTTCAGCAGCAGACATCCTCTTGACAACCTAGAATATGTATGTATGTACGTATATATGTATGTGTTTCTATCGTATGTCTGTATATGTATGTGGGGAGGGTAGGAGTGAATGTTCACACACATGCCTTGTGTAGTCAACTAACTCGGAGTATTTTCCTAAAGAAAATAGGATGAAATTAGCTGCTGAGATCGAGTTTCTGCCTCAAGAGATCTGGAACAAACCGAGGGAGAAATTGTTAGTAGATCTAATGGCTGTAGGCATAACCAGAACACTTAGTTTCTTCCCTGACATGAGTTTCCGCAGGAAAATGTTCTGAGCCAGGAAGAAACACACTGTGGGTGTGCATCTGGTTTGGCCCTGACGGCACCTCCACTCCGGAGTGAAGCCGAGCTGGAGTTGTGCACAGCAGGCGGCTGGTGGGCCAGGCAGGAGGGGCACAAGGCCAGAATGGTTCTTTGCAGTTCCTGTCACAGCTCCATTTACTTTCTTCCTGACTACCAGAGTGATGGTTGAGGAATCAAGCTCATCATATTCTACTTGCAAGTAGACTAGGAATCTTTCATTTTCCTCACTGAGACACTTTATCACTCTCTTCTCTTTCCCATAGTTAAATCAGGAACTGTGTTCTCTGTTGCTGCTAAATTATAATTGTCCTTAGCTCTAATGAAGCAAATATATGGCTTCTGAACAGTATGTTTTGTTATGAAATGGCAGTCTAAGAGGAGGCATCATCGTCTAGACTGTGGGGTGGAACAAAAGATGGACCACGTAGTGTCAGATTACAAGGTACTCTCCCTCCTTCTCTTAGGCCACACGTTTGAATGAAGTGCTTCCCTTTAGCCTGAGTTCCTGAAGATCTCTTGTGGGTAGATTGCAAACTCAGATCTAGTCTAGTCCTGTGTGACTACTGATATACCACTAGCCCAGCCTGTTGGGTCTCTCTGTGTTTCGGAGGACTGGGGGTTTAAGAGTATTTAATGTCTTTTTAGGATCACAAATATAGATAGATTAAAGATTGTTAATATTCAGACCTTCAGAATTTAAGTGTTTTAAATATAGTGTTCAGATTGTAATGGGTATGTTTTTGCCATCTGGTCTACTCAAGTGTATATTTTTATTTAGCAAAACAGCCCAAGATTTACTCTGTGTTGCTTTGTTCAGTACCTTTTGAATTCCCCAGAAGAGTTGTTTTCAAAGCAAACATTCCAAAATGAATGTGGCTCTTCAATGGAATGTCTCCATTGTGCTTGAAGTATTTCTTCTCTGGTTGTAACGTTAAATTACAAGGTCATTTGAGCTACCCTCCACCCTCACCCCTAGTATCTTTATAAGAGCAGTGACTTTGTCCTCAGGTAGAGGATGTGTAATTTGGGATGACAGTAAATTACAGCTTACTGAGTTTATTCCTAAACCGATCTTTTTGGTATTTTAAAGTAGATCATACCAAGAGAAAGTTCCTTGGTCTTAAAAAGGAATGTTTTGATTGCTTTGGGTATTGTGCTGGCTGCACGCTTTGGCCACTTGAAGCATGTTAATAAATGTCACTGATTAAAACAGCTGGAGCATTTCTTTTCCCATTCCAGTTAAGAAGCAGCATACTGAAACCGTAGCATCTCTCCCTCTCTGTAATGACAGCACCCAGGCTGAGAGAGAACAGAGGAGGGTGAGAGAATCGGTAAGCTCTGTCCCTGTGGCATCAGTGCTATTCTCTGTGCTCCCTGAGTAAAGAGAGTAATGTTTTCTTTTTCTTTCTTTTTCCCCCCCCAAAGAAAGGAAGGTAAGGGGAAAATACCTATTTGTGTATTCAGACCAGTCATATTCTGTCATTAACTTAGCATAGACCTGCCACATAGTAGAACAACTGAACATAATAGGGAATAAGTTTGACCAGGTCAAGTTTTAGAATATAGCTGACATTCTTAAAATTTTTTTTCCTATTTTATCTAAAAGCTGTCTGTTGCATCTAAATCAGAATCTGTCTTACTGCAGCAAATTCATATCACCGTGTACCAGCTAATTGACAGTATTTATCAGCATCACCGTTTAGCATTTTACTTCATCATCTTTGAATTATGATAGACTTGATTTGGCTCATTGCAAAAAGCATAGGTTTAAACTGGAGCTAGCTTTAGTTAAAATAAAGGCAAAAAAAATTTTAAAAACATAAATACTATATTTCACCAGAAATCAGTTGCATATTATCAATTACATATTTAGTTTTAAAAGAGAGGAAGATTATTAATCCACATGGTATTTGGGGGTGTTGAGGGAATTTTTCTTTCTCTGAAGAGCATTGTACAATTATATTTTTATGAAAAATAAAATATCTTCACCAGAGACATCTCAAATGGTCTGTTTTACAATATTGAAGTAATGTCCATGTTAGCACAGAGTAGTAAAAAGAGTGAGATTTAAGCAGAAGAACTGGTCTTGGGTCATTTTCTGAGTCACCTTGAAATCATTTACCTCTTAGCCTGTTTCTCATCTTTAAGAAAGGGGAAGATAACTTTCACAGAGTAATTGGCAGGCTAAATAGGAGTTATGGGCAACTGCTTCTTAATTAGTAAAGAACTATATTAAATTTAAAGTAGTCACATATGCCTGAGTTTGTCTATTGTTAGAATTTAAATCACTGAAGGTAATTATTTTATTTAATGAGCTGGAATTTAAACATGGAGGGTTGTAGGTATCACATTTCTGAAGTCTTTTTAGCTTCATCATTATGTCTATCCCTGGACTGTTAGAGTTGGAAGCCATTTTTAGCAATAATAGCCTTCTGTTAATTAAGCTAATTTTAAGAATAATTAGTGTTCTAACTGGTAATAATCCTATAATCTGCATAAAGCAGGTTTTCAGGCTGCTAGGTAACTTGGTTCTCTTTTCCCTTATTCCATCCATTTTACTTAACTATAGAGTAGTCATGAATCAGAGCCAAGACTGCCATGTAAGGTTGTGCCAATTGTGCACTGCACAAAGGCACCCAGTTGAGGAGGTGAATGGACCTAAAATCTGGCTCACATTTCCTCCAACAGGCCATGTGCGGTGGAGAGGACAGGGCACCTGTGGCACAAATCTGTCCAGAGAGGTGCCTTTTTAAAATATGCCCTAGGGGCGCCTGGGTGGCTCAGTGGGTTAAGCCACTGCCTTCGGCTCAGGTCATGATCTCAGGGTCCTGGGATCGAGTCCCGCATCGGGTTCTCTGCTCAGCGGGGAGCCTGCTTCCCTCTCTCTCTGCCTGCCTTTCCGTCTACTTGTGATTTCTCTCTCAAATAAATAAATAAAATCTTTAAAAATAAATAAATAAATAAATAAAATAAAATATGCCCTAAAGGAGTACCTTTCTTAACTCCTCCACCCAGAGGGTGCCTTTTTAAAAACATGAAACAGTGTTTTGCTGCAGCTGGCTTATGGCTGGCTCCCCGGAGGAAAGCTAATTGTGTGCATCTCTTCTCAACTCCACATTGAGTGACATCCAGTTGGTCGCTTCTAATTGGCAATGCTTGGAGTACTGATACCATAGAAGTCAGTAAATGCTACAAATCAGGGATTCCTCCCCCCACCATGCCTTGCCAGACCTAATTTCCAGCACACCACTGAAAAAGACCTAGTGTAGGCTAGAATGGCCCTGACCAGAGCACGCATAGTAGAGGCCTCAACAATGTATGATTGGAAGACCCATAGAGCTGGAAGTGCTCTTTTGGTAAGTGTAGGCAGCTTGGAGATGGCCGTATCAAAATGAGATTGCAGTTGGTGGCACCTGGGTGGCTCAGTGGGTTAAGCCGCTGCCTTCGGCTCAGGTCATGATCTCAGAGTCCTGGGATCGAGCCCCACATCGGGCTCTCTGCTCAGCAGGGAGCCTGCTTCCTCCTCTCTCTCTGCCTGCCTCTCTGCCTGCTTGTGATCTCTCTCTGTCAAATAAATAAATAAAATCTTTAAAAAAAAATGAGATTGCAGTTGACTCTTGGATAACACAGTCCACAACTTATTAGAGTTTGTGGGGAGGGGCTGAGGGAGAAGGAGAGAGTTACAAGCGGACTTCACACTGAGCTCAGAGCCTGACGCAGGATTGGATTCCACAACCTTGAGATCATGACCTGAGCCGAAACCAAGAGTCAGGTACTCAACCAACTGTGCCACCCAGGCACCTCGACCCTGTATTTTTCTTACAATTTTCTTTTTTTTTTTATTTAAAGATTTTATTTATTTGACAGAGAGCACAAGCAGGCAGAGAGGCAGGCAGAGAGAGAGGAAGGGAAACAGGCTCCTTGCTGAGTGGAGAGACCGACGTGGGGCACAATCCTAGGACCCTGGGATCGACCCTGGGATCATGACCTGAGCCGAAGGCAGAGGCTCCAACCCACTGAGCCACCCAGGCGCCCCTCTTATAATTTTCTTAATAACAATTTCCTTTTTTCTAGCTTACTATATTGCAAGAATAGAGAAAATAATGCATACGACATACAAAATATGTGTTGACTATGTTAATGATAAGGTTTCCAGTCAACTGTAGGCTATTAGTAGTTAAGGTCTGGGGGAGTCAAAAGTTCTATGTGGATCTTCGTGGGGTATTGGCACCCCTGCTCCTTGCATTGTTCAAGGGTCAGCTGTATCGATAGTCGTGACTTAGAAACTGTTCAGGACAGCGGAGAGATACTCAGTCCAACTCTAGAAGTGACTAAGAGGTAAATCAGTTGACTTCTTAAAGTAAGCCCTGGGGTGCAAGTGGACAGACTTATTCCCCTAGTGAGCTGGGACAGGGCCCCCAAATACCCCTGGGCTGGAGGTTGGGCTGGAGTTGGACAGTGAACTTTGGCTTGCAGGCCATTTTTGACTCTGAGGAAAAACACATATTTGAGCAGGAGAAATGTCCTGTGGTTCAACAGAACTGATTCCATGCCTCAGTTCCCCCGTGCTGAGAAGGAAAGCAATGCCTGCTAAGCACTTTACAGCCCCAAACCCAACATGGAACCAAGTTAGCAGGCTAAAATGACAACTTGGCGTACACCGGGTAGACTTGGATAGTCCAGAACCAAACAGGCCAAAAGGCCATCCCAGGCCCACACAGAGTTTTGGATCGCACCACCTCAATGGAATGAAGACCATGCCTGCCAGCACTACAAGGAAAGAAAGTACAGGATTTATGGCAAAATAAATGAATGAATGAATGAATGAATGAATGAATGAATGAATATACAAAATTCCCCTCAAATGTCAAACCAGGGCAGCCCTAGGCTGCAACTGTCACATAAGGAGAAGAGCATTGGAAAAGGAAGAAAGAAAGAGGGGGAAAAAAAAAAGATGGCCAAGCCTTCTCCCCAAAGGAGGCCTTCACGTAGGTGTCAAAATACAAAATGAAAGCCAGCAGTGCCTCTTCCCTTGTGAGAGGAGCCCTGCGTTTTTACCACTCCAGACAGAAAAGGGAAAACCCACATGCCCTTGAGCCTTTTAGGGGGGCAGAGGAAGAAGCCTATCCAGCAGGCGCGAGTGCAGTGTCTTTAAAGCAGAACTATGCGCTCTTCCTGGCACCCAGCAGAGTGGAGAGAGCCAGAAGCAGTGAGGCAAGGGAGGCTTGAGGACAAATCATAGCACAATGGGGCTCAGGAGATGCTGACTCAGTGCCCAACCAGACAGACTGCAAATATAACATAGGAGAAAGTCCTTTATCAAATTTTACAAAGCACAATGGGGCTCAGGAGATGCTGACTCAGTGCCCAACCAGACAGACTGCAAATATAACATAGGAGAAAGTCCTTTATCAAATTTTACAAAGGGCTCCTCACACAGGTCCTTTCCATTATCCCTCCATTAGGGAAATAAAATGTCTTATAGAAGACATGAAGATATTTCTGCAAAAAAGACATCCAAATGGCCAATAGACAGATGAAAAAGTGCTCAACATCACTCGGCATCAGGGAAATACAATCAAAACCACTCACACCAGTCAGAATAGCTAAAATTAACAAGTCAGGAAATGACAGATGTTGGCAAGGATGCGGAGAAACGGGAACCCTCCTACACTGTTGGTGGGAATGCAAGCTGGTGCAGCCACTCTGGAAAACAGCATGGAGATTCCTCAGAAAGTTGAAAATAGAGCTACCCTTTGACCCAGCAATCGCACTACTGGATATTTACCCTAAAGATACAAATGTAGTGATCTGAAGGGGCACTTGCACCCGAATGTTTATAACAGTAAAGTCCACAATTGCCAAATTATGGAAAGAACCTAGATGTCCATCAACAGATGAATGGATAAATAAGAGGTGGTATATATATACAATGGAATACTATGCAGCCATCAAAAGAAATGAAATCTTGCCATTTGCAATGATGTGGATGAAACTAGAGGGTAATGCTAAGCAAAATAAGCCAACCAGAGAAAGACAATTATCATACGATCTCCCTGATATGAGGAATTTGAGAGGCAGGGCAGGGAGTTGTAGGGGAAAGGAAGGGGAAAAATGAAACAAGATAGGATCGGGAGGGAGAAAAACCGTAAGAGACTCTTAATCTCACAAAACAGACTGAGAGTTGCTGGGGGATGGGTGGGAGGGATGGGGTGACTGGGTTGTGGACACTGAGGAGGGTATGTGCTATGGAGAGTGCTGTGAAATGTGTAAGCCTGATGATCCAGACCTGTACCCCTGGGGCAAATAATACGTTATATGTTATAAAAAATGTCTTATAGATCATTAACCACATCATTCTGTACCTGGGGGTGACAGAACAACATCAGGCTAAAGTGTGCTTATCAGTTTGTTCCAGATATAGTGAAAATCAAGTATCTCTACAAGTGTACTAGGTACCCATGGCATTTTGAGTCAGGTGGCTGTTTAGGAACATTTTTGTTAAGCAAAAAGAAGTAGGCAGATGGTAGATGTAGGCAGATGGTAGGTAGATGGTAGATGGTGCTGGTAGATGTTTAACGACCAACTCCTAGTTGGGGGAGTTCTGTTTGCAGTGTTTAACAATTTCTGGGGTAGAAAAATTCCCACCATGGTCAATTTAGGCAACCAACATTTTTGAAAATTTAAAAATTGGCTCTTACAACACATATGACCCACCTTCACACCACTGGGTAATCTGTATAGAATAAGAATAGGCAATATGTTAGGAGCCTTTCAGGTGAGAGTAAATACCCAAGTAAAATTGGTGTAAAGAATCATGAGAGAGAAAGCTATAGGGGCTTGACAATGTCATTAAAGACATTTAAAGTCATTGAAGACAGAATTCTTCCTTCCTTCTGCTCTACCATTCTCAGTAGGTTGGGTTTTGCCCTTGGCTTATCCTCTCATAAACATCCCAAACAGTAAACTCGTTTGTCTTTTCTTTGAAAAAAAAAAAAAAAATTAAAAAGCCACAAACCATTCTGTTAAATTTTTCTTCAAAATAAATTTAAATGTACCTTATATTATTTGTGTTCCCAAGTGTGAGTCTTTGGCTTTTCATATGTTTCTTTCGCCTTCAACTCCAATTACCAAGTAGCTGTTTTGTTTTGTTTTGTTTTTTAATACCTTCACTTCTGTTTCACTTGATTTCACTGAGATTCATGTGTAGTCATAGTAATAGTTCACTTATGGTTTAACTGAAAACAGACAGTTGTTACATGGCTTAGCTACACAGTTGCTTCTGACTAATCATGGCCCACATGACTTAGGTCCCATTTCATTGATTTTTCATATTCTGCTAGAATGAATGCTTAAATTAACAAACTGAGTTTTCCACCATCAGTTTTCTTTTCCAGGTAAGTGGAAACCCCAACAGAAGAGTGATGATAAAAGTCTACGTTCTGAAGTATTTCGTGTCTCCTGTTTTTAGACCATTCCTTCCTAAGAAATATTTGAAGGGCGAATATTTCCCTTCGGGGTGAGTAGAGAAGTAGCTCTACCACCTATGTCCCTTCCATTCAAAGTCTCTGCTTCCAATTGTTCCTTCTCCCTTGAGTCTGTAAGATCTTAGCAGAATTAAAAAACAAAACAAAACAAAACAAAACAAAAAAAGCTAAAGGAGGAAAACAATGCCACAATTTGAGAGTAGGATTAAAAACCTGTTTCTACTGTTAACACATGGCAATAACTGCCAAGTAACTTGAAAGATGGAAAAATCCATCGGGTTAGCAATAGCTAAAGTAAAATAACCATAGAAAACCTTTGTTAAGGGTTTCTCATGTATTCAGAAACCCACTGAATGATTTACATGAATTTGGGCTCATTTTAGTACTACAAACAATTCTAGATGTTAGGATTAGACATGTTAGACATGTTAGTCTTACATGTCAACTTAGCTAGTTGTAGTACCTAGTTATTTCTCAAACACTAATGTAGATGTTGTTGTGAAGGTACTTTGTACTAGTTATTTCTCAAACACTAATGTAGATGTTGTTGTGAAGGTACTTTGTGGATGTGATTAACATCTACGATCAACTGATTTTAAATAAAGAGTATCCTTGATAGTATCGGTGGGCCTCATCCAATCAGTTAAAGGTGTTAAGAACAAAAAAATGAACCTTCCTAGAGAAGAAATTCTGCTTTAAGACTACAGCTTCAAAGCCTGGCTGCTGGCCCATCCTATAGATTTCATAAACGACAACACCAATACCCGAGTTTCCAGCCTGCCTGCCCTATACATTTCAGGCTTGTCAGTCCCTTCAATGGCCTAAGCCACCTCCTCCTCCAAATATTATCATCATCCCATTATTAGGGTTCCAGTGATCCCTCATACAGGTGGGCACTGCCATGTTCCCCATCTTAAATATGGGGAAGCTGTGGTTTGAGAATAATTTGCTGGGTTAAACAGGGTTAAGCAGAACCTGAACTTCAACACAGAAGTTGACTTCGGAAACTTTGAAAGTGACCATCATACTATTTGTGACTAAGGAAAACTTTGCTGTCTGGATATACACTGGAAGGTTGTGCCTAATTTTCACTAATGTTTATTTTTTAAAGACTTTTATCTCTTTATTTTAGAAAGAGAACAGGAGTGGGGAGGGGGTAGAGACAGAGGGACAGAGAATCTCCAGCAGACTCCCCGCTGAGTGTGGAACCCACACGGGACTCAATCCCAGGACCCTGAGATCACGACCTGAGCCAAAATCAAGAGTTGGGTGCTTAACTGACTGAGTCACCCAGGCGCCCCATAATTTTCACTCGTGTTTAAAGAGTCACTCAAGGAGAATGCATCTGCCCGGAGAATCAGAGAGCCCAGCAGTGTAAATGAATCTAGACAGATGTACAGAATATACAACTATTCTTCTCAGCTGTGGTACAGCCCGTCTCTCTCCCATACAGCTCCTCACACCTACTCCGCTGCCCCGCTCTTTGGCATGTCCTCATCTTAGCAACCTCAGAGTCCCACTAGTAGAATCCAGTCTTTATTCTTTAAGAGACCCGCTTTGGAAGACACAACAGGGAAGCAGCCTAGAGGGGATGCATTCAAAATTCCCTTAGAGGAGTTTTAATCTCTATCTAGCTGCTGTGGGCAAATAGCCGGAGCTACTCTATAGATTGCCTGCTGAAAACCAGATGATGTTCTCCCGATCCTGAAGCCAGAGACTGTTGGCAGTCTTTTCCTGCAGAACTAAAATCATACATTCTTCAAATTATAGGTGATTCCTAGTCATAGAGCCCCTAACTCAGGATTGATGGGCAGTTTTTATTTTTTTAAGATTTTTTTTTTTAAATTTGACAGGTAGAGATCACAAGTAGGCAGAGAGAGAGAGAGAGAGAGAGGGAAGCAGGCTCCCCACTGAGCAGAGAGCCCGACGTGGGGCTCGATCCCAGGACCCCGAGATCATGACCTGAGCCGAAGGCAGTGGTTTAACTCACTGAGCCACCCAGGTGCCCCTGATGGGCAGTTTTTAAAAGCAATCTTTGAAAGAGACTTCTTCTACAAAAGAATATAGAACTTTTGAACACAAGTGTTCAGCTAAACAAAAAAGTTCAGAATGGTCCAGATTGTAGGAAACCAAGAAATTAGAGACGGTCCGAGGGAAATGAGAGAGGCCTCAAATAAATTTAACCCAACGTCAATTTAACTGCCTCCGTACCAGGAGAATAGGAACCTTTACTTTTAGGGCAAGTCTGGATTGCACTGTATGAAAAGGGCCATGAATTCTTGGAGCAGAATGGTACAAGAAGCAGAAATGAGAGAAAGTCCTGGGTAAGTGTGGGCAGCACAATCACCACTTTGGGGTGGGGCCTGATTTTCTAAAATGACACCATTTGTAAAAAGGGTTTCAAATACTATTTTGACTGGTGATTGCATGTCCATAAAGAGTATTAATTATTTTGGGACTACCTCCAATGTTTAGATGCTCCGTCTTTGGAACACACTGATTGATTAGTTAATCTACAGCTGCTCCTGGTGCTTGGCAATTGTCCCCGTCTTGTTGCTAGGAGATCAAGACAGCTCCAAACCAGCCTGGATGACAGGCATCGTGAAGAGGTGGTGGGTTCTGCCGACGAGCCACAGTGCCATCAAGTGGTCACTCTGCAAAACGGTTCGACGGAGTGGGTTTGTGTCCCCTGTTCTCTAATTAGACCACTCAGGTTGTCTCTGTTCCAGACAAATTAGCCGGTTAGCTGAACCTCAGGGAATGGTGTATTCTCTCCATCCTCTTCTCATACAGTGAGGGGTTTTTTCCTTCCATAAATGAATGATGCCACAGCAAGCAGGAGGGTGAAGTTTAAAGAATGTTGGATGGGTTGGTAGACAGCATTTTAGTTCATCCTTACTCTGACCTCTCTTGGTTGTAATTTCTTCCCCTAAACAAGGAAGGGCATAGACAAGGTCTCTCAATGTCCTTTCTATCCCCAAATCCCTAATTCTTTGCTGCTTTTACATGCAGTTGTTCCAGAGCTTATCCTTGTGGCTGATCCTGGTCAAGGAGCTCCCACAGACCTTGGTGCTGTGGCTTCACGGTGAGTTTGAGCAGGTGGCAGCAAGGGTGGCGGGGGTGGCGGGAAGGATCGTGCCCACCACCAGAAGCCAAAACCACAAACTTCTCTGGCAAATGACTCTGCTTGCACATGTTTGATGGGAGTCCCCCTGGGTAAGCCTGTCCTTCCTAAGCAAGGAATTCTGGCCCAGGGAAGCCGCTCCAGGAGTCTTGGGTAAAATCCTGTGATATAAGGTCAATGGGAAAGCCTTTCTGAGCGGGATGTGCTCACAGACTCAGAGCAGCAGGCTGGCTGGACTCGGAGTCCGGCTCAGAGTCATTCCACCTCAAAGGATTCACCCCTGTCCCCTCCTCTGACAGTCTCTGGGAGCCAGATAGGAGGACTGGCTCTACTCTGCACCCGCCCCCCACTACCTTTCTACCGCTGTTTGGAGGCCCCACGATTCCAGATTCATCGAGCTGGGAGACTGGGTCCTTTATCATTCTCTCCAACAACCTGCCTCCTTGTGGCTTTAACTCTTTCTTGCCAGGCAGGTATGAGTTATTGTGAATGTTGTGCTGTCCTGCTGGGACTTCTGCAGATCTTCATCAATCTGTACACGATATTCAGGTTCCTCTGATTTCAGGATCAAGTGAGACAACAGGAATCCTGAATATTAAGCCAGCCTGAACCAAAATACAGCAAATTACCAACATGCTAAAAGAGTACAGCTGAATATGATTTGGTTGACACTTTTGTCATTATTTGGGGGATTCTATTAAAAAAAACCTACTTTCTATAATAAGAGGTCTTATGAGACTGTGTCACTGAATTTCCACCTACTGGGGTTAAACTCACAGAACATTCAAGACAGAATGGACCGTAGTACTCATCTTTTAGTTTAACTTGAGACCTAAAAATATATATCAAAATAAAATTGAGATGAATTATATTTAACTTTTTACAATCTAACTTCAAAAAATATGCCATCTAAAGGGACCAAAATAAAAGTATGCACCCCCAAATGGACAAAAATACAAGGGTCTTCTTTTTTAACAGGTCTGAACCTCAGAATCCAAGAGCCAATGAAATAACTGTCTAGCTCAGTCATTTTAGAGTGCCATCTGCTGATGTGGTAAGTGAGAAGATGAGGAGGAAAAAGAGAAGGAAGAAAAATTTGAGATGTTCTTTTTATCTCTTGAATCTGTTGACTGAAGGAAGCACCTCTACTTAAAAACATCGGCTCTGCAGACGTTTTGTACATGAGCTCTTTCATGGAGGTTGGTCCTGGCCCTGAATACCAAATCCAGTCTTGTCTCATTTCTCTGTGATTGGATCTCTGACGCTCAACACCACAAGTCCAAGAACCTATCAACTTATCCATGGCCAAAGAAAAGGTGAGGACAAATTGTCAAATTGTCAAATTTTGCCTAGACTCTCCTTTTAAACTGGCCAGATTTTCTTAGACCTTCTTTAGATTTTCACCAAGGTGGCACCCAGGAGGCCTGGTGAGGCCTGGCTGGGGTTGGTCATTCACATGCTCCTTAGAGAGACTTCTGTAATGTCATGGGAAGAGTGACATACTGGCAGTTAGAGGACCCGAGTGTGTGTGTGTGACAACCAGCCCTGTCACACTCTAATGCGGGCAACTCACACAACATGGCATCCCAGGTTCCTCATCTGTGAAGCAGAGATGCCAAGTGTGTCACAGAATTCTTCTGAGAGGATAAAATGAGATAGTGTTGGTAAAATCACCGAACAACTGGAATTATTTGCAGCTCTTAACTGGGATGTGAAAATGCATACGAGTCTTGTCTATAAGCCTCCTATTGTTTAAATAAGAACGTTTTAATAATGTGCTAGCCCTACATTTGAAATAACCAAAACCCGACAAGCAGAGAAGAAAACCTCGAGATAACCACAGGCAAAGAAAAGTCTGGGCTTGGCAAGGGTGTGATGATGTAACCTGGAGAGAGATGTGGGGAAAGAGGTGATGGCTGGGGAAATGGCCTCATGTCTGAGTCTCTAGGACAGTGAAGAAAGTGCTCCTTGTTCTTGCTGTCTTTAGTGTAGGGTAGAGCTGGGCACTCAAAGACCTCTGCCTGAACTGCAGAGCCCAGAGAAGTACCACCTGTTGTTTCTCCTGTTGGCATTTTCTGGCTTGTCTAGCAAGGACACCTACTCATTGGCTTGAGTTTAACTCAAAGAAGAGAAGTAAACATCCCAGACACAGCCTAGATGGGATACAGATGTGAGAAAAATACATTATGACTTCAGAATTTTCAGGGCATCATTAGTTGCTTAGGTTAAGGGGGAATGGAAAAAAGAGAGAGAGAGAAAGAGAGAAATTAGGCAACTTGATTATCAATTTTCTTTCCCTAAGAATCCTGACTGAAATTCAATCACAAACTTCCCAGCAAGTTCCAACCCATTTCATCCTATGGAGTACATTCTATAGGAGATCTGGACAGTGGTTTCTCGGAAGAAGGTAATGTAAAAACATATACAATATTAACACTACCTCAGTGTTACTTAGAGTAATGCAAGTCTCTGAAATGTGAGACACAGAAAATTGCATTCGGAACCAGAAGCCCACAGTTAAAAAATTTCAGAAGGGAGGAGAAAAAGCAGACAGAATAAAACTAAGTTGAGTCATGAATCAAAGACTGTGTGTATGGTTTATGCTTTTGGGACCTAATAAGGGTAAGTAAAAAGTAGGAAAGCATTACCTTTTTTTTTTAATGAATGTAACTAATACAGTAAAGGGACTACTGACCATAGCTCAAGGTGAAAGCTTCCTCTAAAACAAAAAGCAGCCAAATAAAACCACAGTTTACAAAATAAAACATTTCCCTCAGAAAGCTGATTGGGGGAAAAAAAAAACATATAAAAAGCTCCTTTTTTTAGAGTTAAAGCTTTTTAATCTCTGGCACATAACAATAATTGAAAGAATTCTGCGAAATTACACAAAAGTATTTGGCGGATTTGAATTAATGGGCCAAGCGAGCTTTTTTTCCTTGGCTTCTCTGTCAAATGAATCATATATCGAGTCTTTGGTTATAGTTTTGGCCGTGGGAGGAATTTCTGAAATGCCAACGTAGTTTTTTTTGGCCATCCTTGAACTGGTTGTGATAGTATAGGCATTGCTTCGGTAACATTTCATCGAAGACATGCAAAAAGTCTCTTTCATTCCTCTCCTAAAGTTGGCATTATAGATGGAATACAGCGTAGGTTTAGAGGCTGAAGAACTAAAGGATATCCACGTGATAGCTGTGAAAACAAGGGAACTTTTCTTCAAGTCTCGTTCGTGGGGGTGCCACAGCTGAGCCACATGGAAAGGCAACCAGGAGAGCAAAAACAACAGATTTAAAATGAGGAACATCTTGATCGTTTTCACTTTGGTCCTTGGGACAATGTTCATGGTCCTCCTCACTGTTCGGCCATCAGTGCCTATTCTCCAAATGTACTTCACAACCTTCTGGTAAAACAAGATGATGAGGACAGACGGGATCACAAAGCTCACCAAGAAATGGATGACGCTATAGGCAGTTCCTTCCCAGGAGGAAGGGAAGAAATAGTTGCAGTGATTGTCCCAGCTTGAGCCAAAGAAAAAGAACACGGGGGTCACAAAGGCAGCATCGAAGACCCACGAGGCCACGATCATTTTCTTGGCCTTCTCTCTGGACACCTTGAAGCTCAGGGGGTAGACAATGGTGTAGAACCGGTCTATGCAGATGGAGAGGAGAACATAGATCTGGACGCCTGGGGTGAGGTACTGGAAATACCGCACGACCTTGCACATGACGCTGCCGAGCGTCCACCTGCCGGTGGCAAACTGCAGCAAGACGAAAGGCGTGCTGGCCATGCTGACGAGGAGGTCCGCGCATGCCATGGAGACCACAAAGTAGTTGGTGGTGGACTGAGTCCTCCTGCTCCGGTGGATGACCAGACAAACCAGGGAATTGCCGAAGACAGAAAACAACCACAGGGCCCCAAAGAAAATGCTGGCCGTGGCCACCTCGCCAGGTTTCAGCCCCGGCTCCACGTCTGTTCTGTTGCTCATCCAGCCACGCACCTCATGGAATTCTGTCAGGTCACGGCGTGGCACGGAGGAGGCGACCTCTGTGCAGCTGTGGTTTTGCAGGGGCACCAGCAGTGTGGGAATAACCAAGGGTGGCTTGCTGCTGTTCTCCATTCTGGGAGCAAAAACCATACTCACTTGCTTCCTCTCAGTTCTGGGTAAGAAAAGAAGAAGGAGGCCTCTTGTTAAAATGGTGTCATGCAGAGCAACCCCCAAGCCTACCGATCTTACTGACACTGGGTTGTCATTCGCCAGGGAGGAGGACTTGTGCCTTGGCAGGAAAACGGGACTACTATCCAGAAACAGCTTGGGCTCCGTCTCTCTTTCGTTTCAGGAGCTGTTTTAGCGGATCCCAGCTCAGGCTCTCTCTGGACTCCCCCTCTTTTGACCCTTCGTCAAATGGGGTAGAACTCGTGCCAAGCCCCACCCCTGAACATACCCATGTCGCCCTCACTCACCAGGGACCACGAAGGGTGAAGGTGCTTGGATCTGGCTCATGGCGAGGGCACCACCCCCCAAAGGAAGAGCTGCTGGAATGGGGGGTCAGTAGATGAGAAGTTTTTAAAGGTTGTGACACTGAAGCAATGTGGCTGTGAGCAGAAAACATGAGGAGATGGAAACACACAGATGTCAGCTCTGGAAATGGCTTCCGGCAATCTGTGCATACAGACTGGCTGGCTCCTGGAAGGGGCCCCATTCTTCCTTCTGCAGAGCTTCCAGTACAGAAGCACAAGGCAAGTACACAGAGCCACCGTATGTAACCCTTACAGGAGCCAGAATAGCGCCTAATTTAATGACCTCTGAAAATGGCTCACTTTTTTCCCAAAGAGGATGTGCTTCATGTTCTAATAGCCTTGCCACTTATCCATGACATACCTTGAGGCCTGTCTGCTTGTTACTGTTTCATAAGAGGACATATTGACAGGAGAACATACAAGGTGTCCTCTAAAGAATGTAACCAGGTTACTGGGAAGCTTATGGTCTCTAGATGACTAAAAGCAACCAACTATTAACTGTTAGCTTTTCAAAAGCTTATGATCCTTAGATATAGAAGAATATTATAAAGCCTAGCCTTTATTTTAATTTTGGGGGGAGCTACTTGGTGAGGGAAAAAATTATCCTTTTACATAGGTAAAATGATTATATACTTGTGAGCTTTTCAGTTAAAATTGGGGTGACTTGGGTCACAGTTGGATTATTAAGGTCTAACGTGGTCTGAATCTCTTAAGCAGAAAAGAGAAAGCACAGCCCCTAAATCCAAAATAACCAGAGCAATTCCATGGGGGCTGTAGATAAGAGGACAGCATCCAGCATCAGGGCCCAGGGTCCCCCGCAGTGGGTTCCCGTGACTAGCCTCACAAAGAAACATTTCTGAAGTTTTAGAGGTGGGATTAAGGCACACGTTTTTGGGGTTTTTTTTAAGATTTCATTTTTTTTTTTAAAGTAATCTCTACACCCAATGTGGGGCTCAAACTCACAACCCCAAGATCAAGAGTTGCATGCTCCACCCACTGAGCCAGCCAGGTACCCTGAGGACAGTTCTTCGGATCCGTAGTCAGACGCATTATCCATTGCACCAATGGCCCTCCTTCTGAGGACAGTTTTTAATGAATGAACAGTTCTTACTGGCCTGCTTTTCCTCGAAGGACTTTTGCACTTATTTGTAGCAGGGAGAGGAGTGTTAATATATACTGTCCTCACCAAGAAACCACATTCAACAAAAATCTGGAGCTCAGGGCAGTCCCATATTATCTTCAGGGTTTTGTTTGTTTGTATTGTCCATGAGGCAGCCCCACTTGATTTCTCAAAAGAAATGTAAGATAATTAGACATTTGACTATTAGAAGTCCTTTAAGCATGGCTGGCTGGTTGAGAGTCAGTTGTAAGAATAGCAACCATACTTCCCTTATTAAAAAAATCAGGATATGCAGTCTGAACACAGAACATGAGATCTAAAATTAGCACTGTCCTAGAAAATCTGGAATGCATGACCCTTGTACTTATAAAATTGAAGTAATCTCCTCACCTTCATTTGTGTAAAGCCTACAAAATGTCCCCCAATTTTTTTAAAGATTTAAAATTTAGGGGTACATGGCTGGCTCAATGCAACCTGATCTCAGGGTTATGAGTTCAAGCCCCACATTGGGTGTAGAGATTACTTACAAATTAAATCTTAAAATAAAATAAAGATTTAAAGTTTAAAGGAGACAAACAAGTCTCCCAGGCAAAAAGGGCTGTTGTAAGTATTTTGGATATCTGCGGCCTAAATAAAACAGGAGTTGGTGCCACAGGCACTCTTCTGTATTCAATACCCATTATTTTGAAACCTGTGAACTGACTTGTTTCTCTCTTCCTCCCATAGCAAAACCTTGAAGATGAAACTCCAGTTTACCACCACAACTTGGGCACCGTGAGGCCTCCCATCTGCCATCACTTCCTCCAGCTGCATGTCACCAGTGAGTGTGTCTGCCCACTCTTCTAGCCCCACCACTGGGAGCAGAGGGTCCCGCTCCTCAGAAACTGGACGAGGGAGCCTTGAGGAGCTCCTGACTCCACGTCTCCCCCTGATGATGGCACAGCTGTTCTGACTCTACGCAGAATCACTGCAGCTCTGTTTATTCATTCCAGAAATCAAGACACTATGCTAGGTACTAGGGAGACAAAGGGAAGTAAGGCCAAGAAGAAGGCAAATGTATACACAAGCTGTGTGATCATATTATAACTACATCCTAAAATAATTAAGACTGACACAACCAGACAAGGAGCTAAGTGGCAGAGGAAAACAAGGACCCGATTTTGCACGGGATAGGAGAAGGAAAGATTTCACAAAGGAGGTGAGGTCCGAGTTGGGGACAAGGAGACCAGGTCTTCTTCAGGAAGATAAGGGAATGAAAAAACATTCCACGGGAGAGAGAACGAACATGGAATGGTCTGGGTGTTGGAGGGGGTCATCTTTCTGGGTTGATCTTTTTGGGGCCCTTTTCCCTTTAGAGACCTCATTTTTCTGCCAATCATACCTTCCAGAGTTTATCGTTTTTAAATGCCTGATAATCAGACTGGCCTAACTTTCCCCCAAGGTTACAATGAGAGGTTATATTTTCTGTATTCATGGGCTGCGATGTGATCAGACAGTGGATGAGAATATTAACATATCCAGAACAGTTGTGGTATCCTTGTTCACACAGCACTTCAGTATTTTCCAAGTGTGTTTTGCTTTACAACAATGGTTCTCTAGCTCAGCAATGCAGTTGACCCTTTATCTTTTTTTTTTCTTTAAGATTTTATTTATTTATTTGACAGAGATCACAAGTAGGCAGAGAGGCAGGCAGAGAGAGAGAGAGGGAAGCAGGCTCCCTGCTGAGCAGAGAGTCCAATGCAGGGCTCGATCCCAGGACCCTGGGATCATGACCTGAGCTAAATGAAGACAGAGGCTTAACCCATTGAGCCACCCAGATGCCCCGAGAAAGCTTTAAAAAAATACCCCTGCTCTAGTCCTACCCCCAGAGAGTGAACTGAACTGGTCCAGAGAGCAGCCTGGGCAGCAAGAAATTTCAGGGTTCCCCAGGCGACCGTCACGTGCAGCCAAGATAAGGAATTCCTGCTTTAGAACCATTCCCATGTTTCTGTCATTCCCCCACCAAGCTGGGGGCTCCCAGAGGAAGAATGTTATTCTTTTTCTTTACATTAATAATTTTTTATTAAGTATTTACTGAAAAAAATCCATGACATGTGTGACTCCTGCTCTACAGGGTTCTGCTAGGAGAATTAAACCAGAGATAGAGTGACTGCGTCTTCTCTGGAGCTGAAACACTGATGACCATGGAGACAGGGAAAACGAATCCTGAGCAGAGCAGGGCAGGCGAAACTGAAGTCCCCTTGGACAACTGTTACCTGCAGAAGAATTCCCATTGAAGGAGAGTGAAGGTAGCTGAGGGGGTCCTCAGACAGGTTTCTGCAATCCCCACTCCAGAAAAAAACAGTATGCCATATTATAAGTAAGTTCTAGGGTCCCAAAGTAAAATTTCAGAAAGGTTTCCCTGCTTCATTGACTTGGAAATAAATCCCTCTTCAGAGCAGTGTTTCTGAAATACAAGGGCTGCGTAACTGATTTTTATGTCTGAGTCGTCCATATGCAGGAATTTTAACAGCAACAGGAAAGACTTGTTTCCTGCTCAACCTATGTTTTCCTATCCAGTTCTGTGACTGCCACATGACACACCCCACTGACTGAAGGCCTTTATTAAAATATATCTCTATACAGGGGCACCTGGGTGGCTCAATTGGTTAAGTGTCCAACTCTTGGTTTTGGCTCAGGTCGTGATCTTAGTATCATGAGATTGAACCCCACAGCAGGCTCTGCACAGGCGTGGAACCTGCCCAAGATTCTCTCTCTCCCTTCCCCCAACCCCTTCCCCAACTCTTTCTCTTTCAAAAAAATTTTTTTTAAGTATGTAATACTTGAAAATAAGGCAAAGAGAGTATAGCAGATCTTCCTAATGTCATGCTAAGAGATTGTTAAATTGGCTTCCCCCAAGAATTATTTAATTCTCTGGGAGAAAGCATCCATGCTTGACTTTGCTATTTACTATATGATGAGAGCCCAGACATGTGAAGGTACGTGTTAACGTGCAGATTTCTGTCCAGCAGAAAAAATAACCCCCAAATTTATGAACTTATTGCTCTGTAGGACATTAACTGGCTCTGTGTCTTCCTAGCAATCTTATGTCCACCTTCTTTAATAATAATAATAAAAAAAAAGACAATAACAAAACCCTATAAATACCTATTTATTTGAATGCTCTCAGAACCAGCCAATTGATGTCACCGATTCCTTCAGGAGTAAGTTGACAAATCTCTGGCATGCATTCATCCTCTATTTGTATAAGACCCATTATTTTATTATTCATTCATTCATTCATTTATTCATTCATTCACTCATTCCCTTATGGGGGGACAGAAGGAGAGAGAGTGAATCTTAAGCAGACTCCATGCCCACTGCAGAGTTGATTCTATGACCCTGAAATTGTGAACGGAGCTGAAATCAAGAGTCAGATACTTAATCAGCTCAGCCATGCAAGCACCCCAGCAGTATGACCCTAGCTTTCTGAAAATCACCCTGAGAGGTGGATGAATGTATGAATGATGAGACGCACATGAAAGGACCACAAGGAGGTACAGAGGGGCTCGGCTGACAGACTCCGTGTACATCACAGTTCTGCCTGAGGTGATTCTTGGCAAAGCATATCAACTGGTATTTAGGCTTATTCTTTTTTTTTTTTTTAATTTTATTTATTTATTTGTCAGAGAGAGAGAGAGAGTGAGCACAGGTAGGCAGAGTGATAGAGAGAGAAGCAGGCTCCCTGCGGAGCAAGGAGCCCGATGCGGGACTCGATCCCAGGATGCTGGGATCATGACCTGAGCCGAAGGTAGCTGCTTAACCAACTGAGCCACCCAGGCGTCCCTAGGCTTGTTTTTGAGTCCAAGAATCCTAACAATGAATGTGTTTTCCCTCATGAAATTATAAAGATTCACAGACATTCTCACAACATAGGAAGACCATTTTTATTTCTGACATTTGTTCAAAAATTTAATGTCAAACTAGAATTTTTATAATGTTGAATTTTTATATGATTTGGTTGGAAAAAAGAAAACCTGCAGCATTTTCTGTAGAATAGTAAGCATCTGCTGGACCAAAGCCAACACCTACTATAAGGCTGTTTACTAATGACCAATAAGATTAATTACAAGGACAGCAGTTTAACATTAATACTATGGAGAGTTGATATTTTATGCTTATCTTATGTCAGGTATCTTTAAGGTAGGTAATATTATTAGCTCTGTTTCACAGATGGAATAAACTAAGTTCCTCCCCAAGATCATGCAGTTATAAAGGAGTCACCCCAGACTGCCTCACTCCAAAGTCCATGCACTTAACCACCCCTGGGGCTTCATGCATGAGGAGGCCACAAAAGGCAGGATCTGAATTCAGAGGGTCAAACGGCTGTATGGGGATAGGTCTTTCTTGACTCCTCAATCAAACAGAGGAATGTAAAATTATTCTGCCACAGCCTTTTGCCTACCCACAGATACATCTGTTCAATATGCTAGCTCAGAAATATGTGACATAGTGAACATTTGGGGAAAAAAATCACTCCCACCACATACTGCACAGAGGCTTGGCATCAAAAGTGCAGTAGACATGTTGGTCTGGAAATACAGCCTTTCTTCAGAATAGCCCCTGAGACTACAGGAAATTCATTATGACAGATGAACTCTTGTAGCCTTTAAACGCAGGATGAAAGCCGAACTCTAAACCAGTGTGAACTGGAGGTAGGAGAAGTTTGATCAGTGGTACTGGCCCAGGTCAGAAACTGCCTCCTTTAAATTTTAATTGTTATAACTTAGAGAATACCACAGTTGTAGAGATTTTCTCTTAAACATTTCATGACGATGGAGGCTCTGCGTATATGTGAAAAGAAGAAATGCCCAGAACAGGGGTGGGTGACTGGCTTGCCTGAGCTCCCCAGAACCAGCTGTATGCATTTCTTCCCAACTCCAATGACATCATGTTGGCATAAATCAGCCACGGTTGGAACAGTCACACCATGGAAATGGACAAATACCACAAATGGGGTTTTTTGCCCCCTGTGCACCCAGCTATCCCACATTTACCAACCTACCACTTCCAGTAGGATACGATTTACAGGGCGACATCTCCCAGAGCCCTGAATTTACAAACATCAAAGGAGGCCACAGAAGGCATCAGAAGCTTCCCGAGTGGCTCTCTTGCTCTCTGGCCCTGAGCTGCGGCTCTAGGGTGCACATTGAGCCAAGTGCTTCATGACTTTGGTGGTGGCACAGGAAAACCAGGGAGGATAAGACACATTCTCACAATGGGCCGCCCAGGTACAGCTGCCAGATGAAATACAGGATGCCCGGGTCAAGGCAAATGCCAGATCAATGACATTTTCTTGGCATAGATATGGACCGCACAATATTCAACTGGTGTCTTCTATTTTTATTAGCTAAATCTAGCAAACTTATACCCAGAACGTAATCCTGTGCTAAAAAAACATCTATTCTTCATCTTACAACACAGGGATATTGTGAAGTGGATATGTACACAGGCTTTGAAGTCAGACAGCTGAAGTGTGACACACTAGGGTCACACACTAACTATTTGTGTCACCCAGGACACATTTTCTAACCCTCTTGAGCTACAGTTTTCTTATCTGTCAAACAAGGATGATTAGTCCCTATCTCACTTGATTTTTGTGAAGTTTACATGAGATAATATATGCACAGGAGTTAAATGAGTTAACACAAGTCAGTCTGTCTGGTACAAGGAAATACTCAAGAAGTGTTATCCCTGTACAGTTCTATAAATTACCTAACACAGTGTTAGATAAATTATAGATAATTATATCCCTGTATAGGGATAACACTTATTGTGTTAGATAACACAGTGTTAGATAATTTATAAGCACATAGCACGTGCTTAAACAATTAGCACTCTTGGGGCACCTGGGTGGCTTAGTTAGACAAGTCTGACTTTGGTTCAGGTCATGCTCTTAGGGTCCTGGGATCCAGTCCCACATAGGTGTCCCTACTCAGCAAGGAGTCTGCTTCTCCCTCTCCTCCCACCCCTGGCCCCGCTCGTGCTCGCGCATGCACACACGCACTCTCTAGCTTGCAAAATCTTTTTTTAAAAAATTAGCACTCTTATGGAGGGTCCTCAGAAAGTTAAAAATAGAACTACCTCATGATCCAGCAATTGCACTTCTAGGTATTTACCCAAAGAATAAAAAAATACTGAAAAAAAAAATACTGATTCAAAGGGAAACATGCATCCCAATATTTACAGCAGCATTATCAACAATGGCCAAATTATGGAAACAGCCCAAGTCGATCGACTGATGAATGGATAAAAAAGATGGGTGTGTGTGTGTGCATGTGAGTGTAATGGAACAGCAGCCATAAAAAAGAAGGGAATATTGCCATTTACAATGACATGGATGGAGCTAGAGAGTGTTATGTTAAGCAAAATAAGTCAGTCAGAGAAAGACAAATACCATATTATTTTACATATATGTAAAATTTACGAAACATATAAGCACAGGAAAAAAAGAGAGAGACAAACCAAGAAAGAGACCCTTAACTATAGAGAACAAACTAATGGCTACCAGAGGGGAGGGGAGTAGGGGATGGATGAAATGTGTGGTGGGGATTAGGGCATGCACTTGTGAGGAGCACGGGGTGATATATGGAAGTGCTGAATCACTGCACTGTACCTCTGAAACTAACATTATACTCTATGTTAACTAACTGGAATTTAAATTAAAACTTATTAAAAATATTTTAAACTTAGCCCTCTTACTATTGTTAGCCCATAAAAGTCTTAAAAGCCCTATGACAAGCAAATTTTAGTAACCACATCAAACATCACGTACTATAGTGATAATACTAACACGAGTCACATAATTTAACTATATTAAGAGCCAGTGGCTTTGGGGGAGGAGCCTAGTACTTAATCATCATTCACAATGTTGGTTTTAAGGGGAAAATCACTAAGGTCCAAATAAATCAACACAACCTTTCCCCAAGTTGGACATGATTTCTTTTAGTGACATATTAGCCCATAAAACTTTTTTCTATACCCTAAACCAAAACATGTAATACAATGAGTTGAATATTTCTCAAAAGCATCTAAAATCTACTCTGCTAAATTACTTCCATTAGGTAATTTTGAGTACTTGCCAAAAACCTCGTATTTCCAATGAAAAGAACTTCCCCTCCACCATTTGAGACTCTTAGTATCACAGGCTAATAAGCCTAGAATTTTCTTGAATGCCCTTTTCCCCTTTCCTATTATAGATTATGAAATATATACAAATATTCCTCCATAGTATTTCTAGCTCTGTGCCTTTCAATCTGTTTCCCAACTGCGATTAAGCTCAGTTTCCTGAGATCAGACTGGGTACACCATCTTTGTGTTTGGAGACTGGTTGTCTAAGGAACTACATTTACTCTTCTACCACATTTACCTTTCTTTGTCCTTCACGTGAATTTTAAAGTATCAGAAATAAAAAGTCAGCATCACAGGAGTGATTTCTGGAAACAAGAAGGCTTCTATCCCAACTCCTCTTACCATTAGAATATCACTCTTTTAAGGTCAAGGTCCCAATTAAAATGTAATATGTACGTAATTCCTATGTAAAATGTAATGCTTGGGAGTCCAAGCTTTACTCCACAAGGTTTCTGCTGGCTGCCAGCTGCAGGCCTCTCCAAATTCTTTACAAACAGTGTTGCAGGAGAAAATGTTAGGTCATACTGGCACCCCAACATGGGTATGTATAAAGGACAGTGGCCAGTATTTCTTACCGTATTGCCACTTAGTAAAGTCGTGCATAGGAGGGATGCAGCTCCAGACCTAAAAATACTAAACTTGTCCCTCTCTCTACTGTTCCCACAAAATCTGTAAAGTCAAATAAGGTGGGGAAAAAAGAAATAAACATTAAGAAACTTCACCCTAAGAAATGACTATGTTGTTACGATGGTATATGTAAAATCATCTTCTATTTCACATTTACCCAATATTCTTTTTTTTTTTTTTTTTTAAGATTTTATTTGTTTATTTGACAGAGATCACAAGTAGGCAGAGAGGCAGGCAGAGAGAGAGGAAGAAGCAGGGTCCCCACTGAGCAGAGAGCCCGCTGTGGGGCTTGATCCCAGGACCCTGAGATCATGACCCGAGCTGAAGGCAGAGGCTTTAGCCCACTGAGCCACCCAGGTGCCCCCCAATATTCTTTTCATACATAGTATGAACAGGATTGTGCTAACTACTGGAAGTACAGAAGTTAACGAGATAGACAAGGTTCCTGCTTTTATGGAGCTTATCTCTGGGGAAGCGGGGGGGGGGGGTGAATAACAGCAAAACAAACAAGTAAGTGCATAGTAAAGAAATAGTTGGTGCTATGGAGGAAAATAAAGCAGGATGAGGTACCAGGGGTCCATGGGAAATGGAATGATAGGTGACTGGTTGGTCACCTAATGGCCATTCCCAACTTCTTCCTTACCTTCCTCTGTCAAGTGGCTGAAAAGGCAACATAACCACTTTCCACCATCCCTTGCAGCTAGGGATGGTCACGTCAACATCCTCTGCTTCTGGCAAGACAAGAGGAAATCTCTAGGAGGGTGTTGGGAAGCTCTTGGAAAAATGTCTCTTTCTTGGTAAGAGGAAAGAGGCATGCAGAGTGTTCTCTCTTGTGGGCCTGGCTGCCCCTTGCTTCTCACCTATGTAATCTTGCCATGTGATGATGTCAGGGCACTGGGAAGATCAAGGAAGTCCTGGGACTCACAAAGATACTACCCAGTGTCTTGACACTGTGGTGCATCCATCACTAGACTCATTAAATAAGCAATATGTTATGGTTTTAAGCCCCTCTGAGTTTTCTGTTATTTGCCTCTAAAATCATCCAGACTGATGCAGGGTCTTATTTCAGATGGAGTGGCCAGAGAAAGGTTCTCTGAAGAAGTGATACTAGAGCTGAAACCCCAGTGATGAGAAGTCAGCCATGTGAAAATTGGAAGAGCATTCTGTGCAGAGCAATGTGTGCGAAGACCCTGGGGCAGGAATAAGCTCTACGCTGGAGCAGATGAATATGGAAGGAAATGGTTCCTGATAATCATCAGAAAGGCGGGAAGGGAATCAGATCACACAGCATTGTCGGGCACAGGTATTCCTACTGCAGTGAAATCCATTGCAGGTTTTATGCAAAGGCGTGATAGGAGTATGACCTGATTTATGTTTTAAAAATACAACTTTAATTGCTGTGTAGGTGGCTAAGAGAAGTGGGGGGCATCAGTTAAGAGGCTATTACAATAACCTAAGTAAGTGATAATGATGGCTTAGACCTAGTAGTGATGTAGGTGGAGAAAAGTAGATCAATACTGAAAATATTTTGGGGACAGCCAACAAGATTTGCTGATGTGTGACAGGGTTTGGGGGCAGGGATGACTCCCTGGGCTTGAGGTTCTGAGATGGGGGGAAGTTTGGGGAGCTGGAAATCAATAATTCTATTTTGGGTGAGTTGCATTCTTATTAGATACCCAAGTAGAGCTATCCAGTTGGCAGATGAATACCAAAGTTTGGAAAAATGTCTATTCAGATTATTTGCTCATTTTCATTAATTCATTCATCATTCCATAAAAACATTTTAAGATCCTACCCTGTGCCAGAATGTACTGTGCTAAGAACCATGTATACAAAGGCCAATAAAACTGTGCCCCTCCCTTCATGAAGATCACAGTCTAATTATTACTATTGTGGAGGGATGTGGAGAAGAGTAATAAATAAGTATAAATAAAGACAGTAAGTTGTAATGAGCAGAAAAGAGCTAAAGAGCAGAGCATGGCAGGAGGGCCTGCTTTGGGGCTGGATGGTCAAGGAAGCAATGGAAGCAGTAGGAGCCAAAACAGAGAAGAACAGGGCCATCTATGGTAGACTCTCTAAGATTCCTCCTGCAGACAGATGACAGGACATGGAAACCAAGTCACCAAGCTGCCTTGGATCCCCAGCCAGTTTTCAGATCCTGAGCAAAGTTTCAGACTCCTTGAGGCCTGGCCTTAGGGCTTGTTATAGGCTGCTTCCCTTGAGGCAACTCAGACTTCTCTGCAGTCCAAAGAACCTATCACATGGTGGGGGATGGGGTGGGGAAGAGAAAAAAAGGGGCAAGTGGGCCCTGGAGGGACAAAGCGCCTCTGGAAACTTCCTTGCACTCTTGTACAAGATGTGTTCCTCTATTCTCCCATCCCACTCCACACTGCATCATCACTGGGTCATTTAAGCAGGAAGCAAAGAATGCCTTCATTTCTGCTTAGAGGAGGAAGGAAGCGGGCGGAGGGAGGGAAGGAGGAGGTCTGACTCACTCCCCTGCAGGTCACTGCTCCACGGAGTCAGGGCTGTCCAATAATAACTGCAACTGGATGACTCCCGCACATCGTACAGAGGCAAGATAAGTCACTGGGGGTATTGATCTGTGCTGTGCTTCTTGTTGAGATTCTTTCCTATTCCCTTCTGAGAATGAACCCAGACCCTAAATGCTGCCTTGTCTTGGAGGAGAGTCGTATCACTGGGCCCAAGACAACCGTGTCCTTGGCTTTCATTTTCTGGAGGCTGAGTTCTCTGAGGGGGATTTCTACAGAGTGTAGGAGGAAGAAACAAGGATGTAGGAACCAGGATGTGGCTGTGGCCCCTGGAGTCATGCAAAAGGCAGGCCTGGATGGTCACAAGAGATCTTTTTGGGGATGATGAAAAGGTTCTGAAATTCGATTATGGTTGTGCAACTCTGTAAATATAACAAAAATCACTGCCTTGTACTCTATTATGAGTGGGTGTTATGCTATACAAATAGAATAGGCCTGGGACCCTTGCCTCACTTCCCCACTGCACTCCAGGTAAGTGACAAGTGGTAATGGAGGAGTGCAGCAGAGGGGCTGGATCCAAAGACTTCCTGGCAGAAAGTAGAGTCCACTGCCCCAAGGCGGGTACCAAAGCCGCGATCTCCCAGCTTTCAAGCATACACGCCACCTCAGACCATAATTATACCTCTGCCATGATCAGAGGGGATCCAAGGTTAGAGGGATCACCCATATATTTTGCTGGGTTTGCAAGCCCCAGGACCTAGGAAGAGGAAGAGAATCCCAGAAATGCTTGTCACTGACTTTCCCATTAGCCTGAAAGGATAGAACCCTGCTGTTATTTAAAGGAAGTAATGTATGTAGTAGGCAGACTGGCCTCCTAAAGATGTCCATGCCACACAGCAAAAGGGACTCTGCATATAGAATTAAGGTTATGAAACTTAAAATGGGAAGATTATCCTGGACTATCCAGGTGGCCACAAACTAACGAGCCCTTAAAAAAGAGGATCCTCTCTGGTTAGAAGCAGAGAGAGGAGGCAAAAGAAGTCAGAGAATGATTTCAAGCATGAGAAGGAGCAGACATGCTGGCTCTGAGATCCAGGAGCTCCGATGCGATAACCAGGGAGAGGCCACTAGTTGTTACAGATGGCCTCAACTAACAGCCATCCAGAAAATGCGACCTTAGTCCTACAACCACAAGGCACTGGATTTTGCCAACCACTGCAAAGAGCCTACAGGAGTCATCATCCTCTAAGAAGGAACACAGTCCTGCGAACACCTTGATTTCAGCCTATGAGACTCAAAGCAGAGAAACCAGCCAACCCACCCAGACTTCTGACCTGCAGAACTGCAATATAAGAAATAACTGTCATTTTAAGCCATTAAATTTGTGCTACTTTGTTCTGCAGTAATAAAAACTAATTCAATATAGCCATTTCTTTGATAATTCAGTGTGAACATTAAAATTCAAACCAGGGGCGCCTGGGTGGCTCAGTGGGTTAAGCCTCTGCCTTCGGCTCAGGTCATGATCTCAGGGTCCTGGGATCGAGCCCCGCATCGGGCTCTCTGCTCAGCAGGGAGCCTGCTTCCCTCTCTCTCTCTCTCTCTGCCTGCCTCTCTGCCTACTTGTGATCTCTCTCTGTCAAATAAATAAATCTTTAAAAAAAGAAAAAATAAAATAAAATTCAAACCAGCCATCCTACCACTACCTTCCACTACCCCCCAGCATCTCAAATATCAGAAACCTTGAGAGGCTCAAACAGTATAGTGCTTTCTGGTTTACCTTAAACATGGGACTGGGGGCTAAGAAACCTGGGCTCTAATTCTGAATATAAGTACTGAACAGCAAGACAAGAGACACAGGTCTTACTTCTATATCACGGTAAGGACCTTAAGTAAATCAACCTCTCAGAATCTCCATGGCTATAACATATGTGAGTTGGTCGAGATGATTTCTGAAGTCCTTTTAGCGTTATGAACTAAACTGATAGGTAGACATTGTGATGAGCAACACACATTTGTTTAATTTATAACTCACTACTTTCACCTGGCAGAGAGCTCACCCCAAGAGTGCATTTCGGTGGGAGGAGAGGGAAGTTAGTTAGGGCTGCTGGGGCTTCTGTGAGCTTCTGATAACCAAGATCTGATATCCTTTGGGTCTCCAAAGGAGGGATGAATTTTCCCTAGAGGCCAGCTAAGCAGCCCTCCCCAACAACTCCGGTAATTATTCTGGAAGTGCCAACAATCTCTGACTGAAGATTCCCTGCAAGAAGTGGTCTGGTCAAAGAGGACTTGCCAGCTGTGTCTGTCTGCCTTTCTATCTACTACCAAGCTTCTCAGAGGGGAGAGACACTTACTAGAACCCCTGGCTACCCTCTACCAATTTCCCACACCTCTCTTTCCAGTATGGAGTCTTTCGAATTCAGAAGTAGACAGTTTGGCCAAGGCATATGCACCTCCCCAAATTCAATTTAATTCATTACCACAGACATTTTTTTTTAAATAGTAGCTGTGTGCCCGCTGAGTCTAAAGTAGAGGAAAACAGCTGTTTTGGAGGTAAGCATTTAGTTTCATTTTTCAAGCTCAGATTTCAGTATCAACATCTCTATTTGCGCAACTTAAATAAGAAAGAAGCAAGGAGGCAAAGGCCAGACACATCACACTCAAAGCAAAAAACTACAGAGATGCAATTTACAGGAATTTGAAAAGGTGAAGTTGTTGTTAAGCACGGAGTACAAACTCTACACAGAGAGTTACTAAGAACTCTGATTTTCAGAAGTATATTCTGTCTCACAGCAAATTCACAGCAACACACGGGGTAAATTTTGATCCACACCACTATCGTCAGTCAGGGTGTCCTGAGAAAGCAAACCTTTAAGTTCACAGAGCAGAAGTTAGATTTCAATTTGCTTTCATGTGCATTTTTCATGGACAAATTATGCAACCATATGTAGTCAGTTGTCACTGAAAATACGTTGAATGTGGGGTGCCTGGGTGGCTCAGTTGGTTAAGCCATTGCTTTAGGCTCAGGTCATGATTCCAGGGTTCCGGGATCAAGTCCCACATCAGGCTCCCGGCTCTGCCGCAAGTCTGCTTCTCCCTCTGACCTTCTCCCTTCTCATGCTGGCTCTCACTCTTTTTTTCTCTCTCAAATAAATAAATAAGAATCTTTTTTAAAAAATGTTGAATGTGTATTTGCATGTTTCACATGGTTAATATATATTTTAGTACTGTATATTTTTAGACATCTGTTCAGTTAAAATGATATTGCTCTCTTCTCTCAGTGCTTCTTACTTTAATCCCCTCTGCGCATCAGTCATGGTTGACCCAAATCATCAACACCAGGCATTTTTAGCCTTTCTTCCTCAGAGACAGATGTGACAAATGTGTTCATACATGCAACACACTCCTACAGAAATACCCAGGAATTATGTGCAACTCTAGGAGCTTGACCTGTACCTCTAACACCAGGTCCTCAACCTAAGAAAGCATGTGGAAAAGAACATTATTATGTAAATATCCTTAACTTTGTCCTAATTAATTAAAAAAAAATCACTAGCAAATCTTGGTATTTGATTTATTAGCAAGCAATTATTTGCAACAGACATCCTTTGTTTGGGACATATTTTGACACCATGGTTGATAAGCACAGTCCACTATACCGTAAGTGTACAGTGTACACGTGAAGTCTGAATTCTTTTTTTTTAAAGATTTATTTATTTATTTGAGAGAAAGAACTTGAGAGAGAGCACAAGCTAAGGGAGGGGCAACAGGAGAGGGAGAATCTTAAGCAGACTCCCCACTGTGTATGGAGGCTGAAGCAGGGCGCAATCTCAGAACCCTGAGATCATGACTTGAGCCGAAATAAAGAGTCAGACTGAACCACCCTAGTGTCCCTGAAATCTGAATTCTTGAAGGCTAAGGGTGCCTATCACAGAGAATGGAGGAAAAAGACCGTAAGAGACAGAAATATGGTTATTTTTCAAACTGGGCAATGATGGGATACTATGAACCTATTATAAAAGTCTATTAAGGAGCATTTTTCTGGAAGTAACTAATCTCCTACCTATGATCTATAAAGCCACTGATATTCCAGAAGGTTTCATAGGCTGCACCCAAACTTGAAGGCATGCTTCCTTCTTTAGATGTGGAAGAAAATAATTTTGCCGATTTTTTTTAAAGATTTTATTTATTTGACAGAGAGAGATCCACAAGTAGGCAGAGAGGCAAGCAGAGAGAGAGAGAGAGAGAGAGAGGGAGGAGGAAGCAGGCTCCCTGCCTAGCAGAGAGCCCGATGTGGGACTCGATTCCAGGACCCTGAGATCACGACCTGAGCTGAAGGCAGAGGTTTAACCCACTGAGCCACCCAGGCAGCCCAATTATTGCAGATCTTAAATATGAAGAGGTTATATAATGCAGTGATTAGGAGTATGGGCTCTTAGAGCTGTGGTTCACAGGTCGTTCTGCCTCCCAGGGGACATCTGGCAATGTCTGAAGACATTCTCGATGTCACACCTGGGGAAGGAGGGTGTTACTGACATCCAGTAGGTAGAGGGCAGGGACGCTGCTAACCATTCTAGAGTGAAGTCAGATAGCCTCCCATAACACAGATGTAAGCTGGCCCCAATACTAACAGTGCTGATGTTGAGAAACCCTCCTGTAAAGCAGCCTGCCTGGGTTTCAGGTCACTTAATACTTTGTAACCTCTACCAAGTTACTTAACATCTTTGTCCTTATTGTCTTTACCAATGAAATTAGGATAATAATGATACCCACCTCATTGATTTGTTGTGAGAATAAAATAAATGATGCAAGAAAGAAGCTAAGAACAATGTCTGAAATAAAAGGAGTGCTCAACAAATGTTTACTTTCCTTATCACTGAATGCACTGAGAAAGACTGAGAAAGAAATATACAAAAATTTTAACAGTGGTGGTTTCTAGGTGGCAAGATCATGACTGATTTTTATTTCACTTCTTGTTTTTGTTTTTGTTTTTTTTTTAATATTTTGTTTGTTTGACACAAAGACAGACAGAGAGAGACTGAGCACAAGCAGGGGGAGCAGCAGGCAGGGGAGAAGCAAACTCCCCACTGAGTACGGAGCCTAACATGGGGCTCGATCCCAGGACCCTGGGATCATGACCTGAGCCTAAGCAGTCGCACAACCGATTGGGTCCTTGTGTGTGTGTGTGTGTGTGTGTGTTTAGGATTTTCATTTAAGAGCGAGACAGAACTCGAATGGGGAAGGGCAGAAGAGGAAGGAAGAAAGAATCTGAAACAGATTCCACACTGAGCACAGAACCCGTGCAGCTCAATCCCACAACCATGACATCATGACCTGAGCTGAAAGCAGGCGCCTGACACTTAACTGACTAGCCACCCAGGTGCCCCTATTTTCATTACACCTCTCCATTTCTCTTCATTTCCCAAATTTTCTACAACTGTATTTATATTAACCTAATATCCAAAAACATATATATTTTTAAAGAATGCAGAGGAAAGAACTTTACTTGTCACAGAGAAGAAAGAGCACAGAATTCAGATCCTGGCTCTATGTTGTGTGGGACTTCAGGCAGGTTGGTTAAATGTCTCTAAGCAGATCAGAAATTGGGGCTAATAACCCATATCGCAGAATCTCTACCAGGATTTCACATGCAGACATCCAGTGCCTAGGAAAGTATGCCAAATGAGAGGCTCCAAGAGATGATGGCTTCAAAAGTTTAGCTGAGGGAATATGCCCCCATAAACAGGAAAATATATTTATTATGGTACCCCTATTTTACTTTTGAAACTGTCCTCTTGGAGAGACCACCTCTCAGCTCGTGCCATTTTTTTGCCTTGGTTCATAAAGGAGAAGTTGTATCCATACTCTGGTTCTTCTGTCTATCTCCTCCTCCTTCCCTATGTACACATGTGCTAGGAAATGATCCAGTCAGTGGGCTGGCAAGGCCTGACTCGGGTGGCAGGGTTTACTGGCAGTGGGCAAGTGACTGTGCCTGAAAGGCAGGACCCAGGCCTCACTTTCTCATATCTACTTCCCATGCTCACTGCCGCACCCTTTCTATCTCGTCTTTCATTCCAAGTCTCCAAGTGGAAAGCACATTTGGCAAGGCCTCTCCATAAAGGGACACCTCTCTACTTTCTTTCTCTGTTGGATCTTCTCCTGTTCGGCTGGTTGAGCAGAGCTGGGAGATTTGAGAGAGAAGAGTAGGAAGCCCAGCAAGGCTTCCAGACCTCAGCCTGTAGAGGACACCAGGCCGGCTTCTTTGGGCAGCCCTGCAGGAGCGTGGTAGTCATGCAGCTTGTACTCCTACTGGGTTGCCTGCAGAGCTGTTTCTTCTGCATAACTCACTCAGCAGGTAACACTGGAGGTAAGGAGGATGAATGGATAGAATTTAAGGACCCATACCTTATCTACAAACCCTATTCTTCCTCTCCTTAGTGACTTAATTAGACAGGAATAATATAACAGGTATATTTGTGATTATCAAGAGAAGTGACTTTTTTTTTTTTTTCAAATATTTTTTAACATAATCTCTACACCCAGTGTGGGGCTCGGATTCATGAGCTCAAGATCAAGAGTTACACAGGAGCTCCAAGAGAGAGGACTATTCTAACCCCAGTTAGCCTGCTAACTTGAATTCAAATCCTAAGCAACATTTCCAGATACCTTGAGACAATCTTTAACACTTAAGTCCTAGCTGCCATGGTTTGGGAAGGCAGCCTGGCTCCAATCTACTCTAATACTAAGGATCCTAGGGTTCTCTGGGGAGGAGTCTAAATTCCTGTGAGCTCTTGGTTCAGCATTCTGAGGACTGGGAGCCACAGATGATTAGGAGAGGCCTGCCTGGGACAAGAATTGACTTCAACATGTTCAATCTCAACCCAAGGTGAACTATTTCAAGTGTTGGGAGATGGTGCCAGGCAAACGCCACAAGAAAATGAGATTGTTAGGGTGCCTCTATATCCAGATATAAATACAAATACCAGGAGAACTTCATTCTAAAGATAAATAAAATGTCAGGGGGATTCATAATCCCCAGGAAAGAATTTATGGATACTTCTTGAACTCTAGTGTGCTACTGCTTCAGAGTCAGTCAGACTAGCATATATAAATTTCAGACATAATTCTGGTTGTTGCCCCGGTCTCTCCTACTCCACTGTCCTCCCTATGAGCACATGCAGAACAAAACAGGCATGGGCCCCTATACAGACCGAATGCTTTACAGAACTTCCACAAATGGGTATTGAGAGCTTACCATAAACCAGGCCTAGTGCTAAGTGCTAGAAACCGGACGAGAGAAGCTATGGTCCCTTTGCTCAAGAAGCTCACTTCAGGAGACTATAATAGTGTAAATGTGGTACTAGTCCCAGGGAAACAGATTTCAGCAGGGATGCAGGGTTTAATATAAAGGACCAAAGTTCAGCATTGTAGGGGACCTAACCACTCTTCAAAGTATTCTTCAATGAAACCCTGAGGGGAAATACCTCATTTAGTAAAGAATTTCACAAATTTTATATTTCTATCCCTTTTTTTTTTCTCCTTATACCTTTAACCTAGTAACTTCCCTTAGTTTTCCTATAGCATATAAGAATGAGATCAGTCATCATTTATTGTCAAGAAGGGAAACTATACAGACCATGGAAGAAATATCTATATTTCAGAAATTTCTATAAGTTAAGAAAAAAAAAACCTTCCTTTTTCCCTTAAAACCTAAAATAATTTGCAAAGAGAGTAAATCTATTCCCTTGAAAAATGGTAATATTATTTTAAAGTAACAAATCCAGTCCATTCAATACCACAGTTTGTATTCATAATTTTTAGAAGTTGTTAATCTATTTATTTTACTGTGAAAACCAAGTAAGTGCTTTTTAAAGATAGTATGTTTAAGCTGGTATTGTTACTAGGTTCAGCGGATAAAAGAAAAAAAAATCAACCATGATGTAATTCTAGATTTCTTTTTTGCCTTTGGACATCATCTGGTCACCATAGTAACACAGTATTTTACTACCAGATATCTATACAGCTCAAAGGGAAGAGAAGAACAGGCAATTACTTACTGGGGTATTTGGGGGTACAGAAGATGACTATTGGGATAATTTAATATATAAATATGGATTCCACTGGAAATCTGTCTCAGCCAGGCAAGCTGATTTGATCTTCTAGTAGCATCAGCTGAACAAAATTTGTAGCCAAATCAACTGTTGACATCATTTGAAATAACACAAACAGGGAAGAAGCATAGGTTAGGTTAGGAGTTAAACTCATGAACTCTGAGGTCAAGTTTCTTGGGTCCAAATACTGTTTCTAGTATTTGCTAGCTGTGTGATCTTGGGAATATTCCCTAACTTCTCTGTGCCTTAGTTTTTTCATTACCAAAATGTGAGTACTAATACCTCCCCCAGAGGGTTACTATAAGGATTAAATGACAGATTATTTGTGCTTATAATGACGTCTCACACACAGCAAGAACTTTGTTAAGTATTTGTCAAAGATGAAATAAAATTTAAATTTGCTAGCTTCCCTCATAGTGCTGGGTAGAAATGGTCAAAGATACCAAGATTTGAGTACATGACAGATTATTTTAACCTGTAACTTTGGAAGATTCCTTTGAGAACTTCCTGGGAGCCTTCTTGAGAGCTACTCTGTAAGATTTGGAAGTCAGTGGTACTCTACTATCCCAAACCAGAGACAGAAAAAATCATAAGCTCTTCTGGTATCAGGAACATCAGAAGGCAGACAATTGCACAGCACAAAGAAACAGCATGCCTGCCCACTCAGGCTCCCTAAGCCACTGCCAATCACCTCTGGGAACACGGGCACAGAATAAGCAACTAAAAATGGAGAAAACAAGATTTTATGGCAGGGACAAAGAAATTTAGTTGATTTCAGTAATATTATTTGTTTCCTCTTTCCAGGACTCAAAGAAAAAAATTATTTTCATCAATTAGTGCTTTGTTTTATTAATTATCACTATACATAATTTCCATCAATTTTTCTTCAGGGGCACTTACTCTGGTGAATCAATTCATTTTACAGAACTACCTAAGCATCTTTTCTAGACCTGTAACAAATCTAAAGCCCCCTAACCAAATCTAAGCCAGGAAAAAAATCTCCGAATTGCCCGGAAAAAAGAAGGTATCATGTCCTGTAAGCCAAATTTCAGCCGCGATACCACAGGATCCCTGGCACATACCTTCATCTGGACTTGATTTCAGAGACGGTCTCCTTGGGTCTTCTCGGTCAGGAACAGCCCTCGCATAGGAGTTTGGAGAATGCCATACACCACCGGGAAAGCTTGGGAGCACATTCATTTCTGTCCTCTGCCTTCCCCTTGGCTCATAGCCTGCTTCCTGGTAGAAAGACAAGATGACGCTGTGCTGGGTTGACTTGTTAAACCATCTTCCCGCCCCCAGCCCCACTCTCTTGGTGCCCCTCCCTTCTTTCCAAGGCTCTGGAATGTGTCACATGGGAAATGGATCATGTGGCTCAAGGGGAGAATGTGGCCATCTTCTATCTCCCTTCCCCCACTTTTCCTTTCAGGAGCAAAAGCAGCAGAAATCTCTGACCTGATTGGCTCTGACCAAAAATCTCCATATGAAAAGGAAAAAATTCAACCAAACCTCAAGGCTTCTCCACTTTCTTTTTTGTTTTATTTTTCATCTGAACATTTTATTCTGGACATTCAGGGATGCTTGGTAGGGAGTGAAATGTTACTTTCCTCCCAGCCTCTTTCTTTCTTTCTTATCATCAACACCCTAACACGACAAGGTGTTCCCTCACTCCCCTCTGGAGCCCCCTTAGCACGTCTGAGACAACTGAGTGTTCAGCACCAAGGACAGCATTACACTCCTTTCAGCATTCATTAAAACCATTTGTCTATTTCATCCTCAGGTAAATAAAGATATTTTAAAAATATTTCTCTGAGGTCTTGTGTCCAACTATAAATCAGGCTGTATAATTAGGGCTCTGACTGCCCCTACTATCAACTTATTGCTACCTTATAAATACAATTTTTACTTATCATTAAACCCCCAAATCCCATGCCTATATCTACCTCCCAGTCCCCATTCTACCACCCATCCCCACCCCTTAGATACACTCCATGTTTTGGGGGAAGGGGAAATTCTCATAACACAGTTTACTATATGCCCATATATCTATGCTTACGTACAAAACAAAACACAGAAACACATAGGATTTTTTTTTTTTAGTATATATGTCAAGATGTCCTTAGCCCCATTCCTAGGCCTCAGGCAGAGCTGAATTAGAGAGGCTGGGAGGGAGTCTGGTGGAAGCTGTTTTGTGCAGGGTCTATCCTGCTTTGCTGACGTCCCTGTTGCCATGGTGCTAGGTAACTGCTGAAGGGGATGATTTCTTTCAGAACTGGTCACCATGGGACCCTGCTGACTAAAGAAAGGGAGTGGGGAAAAGACTGAATTGCTGAGGAGGGCTTTCAATTAGCATTTTCCGAGCCAAATTTACCTAAAATTCAGTAAGCCCTTTCCTTACTGAATTGCTGCTAACCCTAAATCTCAAAAGCATTCTGGAAATTAGTATGGACACTGTGATGGTCACTCCCCCATATTCCACTGCTTCTTTCCCCTAAAGGTCTATTTGGGTGCAACTGAATGAAAATGCCAGCTTCACAGAACACTGTGGAGTGCCATCCCAGAGTAGGAGGAAAGGACATAGGAACCAATTTCCCCTCACGTTGGGGCTTCTGACTTTTATGACACCATTTACAGGAGTCCCAACAGCCTTAATTGGGAGAGGCTTTAGAACAACACCTGACTGCTGACACAAGGAACTATTTGCGAATGCTTTACAATGTTATGGGAGAAACGGCAAATATTTTTTAATGTGAGCTGCTGAATTATTTTGAATAAAAATAAACTTGATTAGTTCAAGGTCAATCCTTTGGATAGATTTTGTACTACCCCCAAATCAGGAATTTAAGCTAGCTTTACGTTTGTCTCATTAGGCTGGCATAAAACCGATTGTTTCTAACTCAGAGTCCTTAGCATGGCAATTCTAAATATTATTTTTGGCGGGCAAAAATACTTTCAATATGCAGGAATGAAAATTCTGTTAAAAAAAAAGAGAGAGAGAGAGAGATTTCACAGGGAGCTGGAGTATAATTTCAAGAAATCAAAGCTCCTTCCTTGCTCAACATTCACATCTTAAGACATATTTATTTCTTTTATTTTAGAAGAAAAGTCAGGTTAATTCCAGTTTTTCTATATAAGACTCATAGAAGATTTCAACTCTGCTAATTCTGATGCTTGGTGCTTTCAGAAAATTCATTTATCAGGAAAGATGGAGAGGTGTCTGAAGAAATTCTTAGAGAGCCAGCAGGATGGTGACTTCAATATCATCTCCCTTTTCTTTGCCAGTAGTAATGACAAGAACAACACAAACAGCTAATATCTAACATGTCCCAGGTGTTTAGCACATGTCAGTCAGTCCTCCTACCAAACTGTGAAACAGATACTCTAAGGAGCTCTCCTGTTTTATAAATGAGACTGAAGCTTCCAGAGGATAAGGAATATACTCTGAACTGCACAGCTAGTTAGTGTGGAACAAGACTTTGGAACTATTTAACCTGACTGCAGAGCAGGCACACTATACAATACTATTCTGCATCGTTAATAATGGACTAGACTAATAATGGACTAGACTCAACTAAATGGACTAGACTAAAATAACCTGTCAGTGTAATGTGATGTGGTTCACTACTAAGGGCTTCTGATAGGAGAAATCAAAAAGATTGTTTCAAATTACTTGAGACCAAAAAAAAAAAAGACCAAATTATTCATTCCTTTTAGGATGACTGAATGTGTACATCACAGCTTAATGATAAATAATAATAATTTTTCAAAGAATCATAATCTAGAATATTATTAAGGATTTTTATAAAACATGTGGTATAATATACTAACTCTGCTTTAAAAAATCTTAAATTTGTAATCACCAATCTTATTCCTGGCCATTTGGAAGAAAATAAAAAGACCGTGTCCTCCATCCAAACTCCTAAAACTCCACAATACCTGTAATTGGGGTAATATTTTGAAAATGATTTATGTGATTTTTTTTTTCTCCTTTGCCTGGGAATCAATTTGCCTTGGAAATAGGGAGTGTGGCACTATTTCAAGTTGCAAAAAGAATGTAAAGAAAGAAGGAATTAATATATTCAGCTTCTGAAATTCAAAACAGGAGTGTGCAGAAAAACAAAAGCCTTGAAATCCAGGCCGTTCTTTTGAAAGTCATTCTTGAAATTCCTTTATTTATGCCTTTACTTGTCATCAACCAAACATGAGAGAATTTGCTTAGAGTGTTCGGCACTCTAGAGAGGTCTTCAGACTGGGGCAGACAAAAACTTTCCAAGAGGTCCCAAAGCACACAGTTTAATGGGAACTAATTTCTAGACCCTCAACTTCCACAAGTATTATTTTTTTTAAAGATCATTTTAAATTTAATTTGACAGAGAGACAGAGATCACAAGTAGGGAGAGAGACAGGCAGAGAGTGAGGGGGAAGCAGGCTCCCTGCTGAGCAGAGACTGATGTGGGCTCAATCCCAGGACCGGAGACCATGATCTGAGCCGAAGGCAGAGGCTTAACGCACCGAATCACCCAGGCACCCCACAAGTGCGTTTTCTAAAGCTGATTTTCCTGAAAACCTGTGCAGTCAGGGTGCCATACTGATTCTTGGTTCCCACCTACTAGTTTTCCTTCTGTTCTACCATAGAAGGTGAACTCTCACTCACCTTTATCCTACAGTGGTACACAGCCTGAATTTAAAAAGCTCCTGGGAATCAAAGGAACACCTGGAAATACTGGGGATGCTCTTGAGATACCAGTGACCAGCCCCAATAATTGAGTGACAAACCCTATTAAAAATAGTGAGTTTTCTAATGGCTTTCAACAAAACTGAAAACAAACCACTATCTAACCGGCCACCGAGAGATTCATTAAAATAGTTTTCTTAAAAGAAAGTTCTTTTCACAGAAGAATGCCAGCTAATGAATGTAGAGTATAATAGCTAGGGCAGCATTTTTGCAGCTCCCATTGAAATAACGTATTCAGGCAAGGACTAAAATGGGTATTGAAACCATCAGATGAAAAGTTTTTGAGAACAGGTTGTAGATTATTTGCAAACTGCAAAGGGAAATGTATCTTTATCCATGCTGAGACTGGAAGGTCACCATTTTAACCAGGTGACCAAATTTTTAGTATCACTAATAGTGAGACAACATGAAATTATGTGCCTAACAATGAAGCAATATGACCTATCCAACATTACTAATCAAGTATTCTTTCTAAAAAATGTTTAACCTGAGTCTAATCAAACCTCTGTTCACAATGTCTAGTTTTTTTTAAAGGCCAGGATTGAGAGAACAAGTTATAAAACATTATGAGGAGGGGCGCCTGGGTGGCTCAGTGGGTTAAGCCGCTGCCTTCGGCTCGGGTCATGATCTCAGGGTCCTGGGATCGAGCCCCACGTCGGGCTCTCTGCTCTGCGGGGAGCCTGCTTCCTCCTCTCTGCCTACTTGTGATCTCTGTCAAATAAATAAATAAATAATCTTAAAAAAAAAAAAAAAAAAAGGAAGAAAAAAAAAACATTATGAGGAAATAATTAGCCAAACAGAATAAAGAATATTCTACAAGGGGGCTCGACTGGGCTTATCAAAAAGTCAATGTCATGGGGCACCTGGGTAGCTCAGTTAGTTATGTGTCTGACTCTTGACTTTAGCTCAGGTCATGATCTCAGCGTCGTGAGATTGAGCCCTGTGTCAACATGGAGCCTGCTTAAGATTCTCTTTCCTGGGGCGCCTGGGTGGCTCAGTGGGTTAAGCCTCTGCCTTCGGCCCAGGTCATGATCCCAGGGTCCTGGGATCAAGCCCCGCATCGGGCTCTCTGCTCAGCAGGAAGCCTGCTTCCCTTCCTCTCTCTGCCTGCTTCTCTGTCTACTTGTGATCTCTGTCTGTCAAATAAATAAATAAAATCTTTAAAAAAAAAAAAAAAAGATTCTCTTTCCTTCTCCCTCTGTCCCCCTACCCCACCACTCATATGCCCTCTTTAAAAAAAATAAAATAGGGGCACCTGGGTGGCTCAGTGGGTTAAGCCACCTTAGCCTTGGGCTCAGGTCATGATTTCAGGGTCCTGGGATTGAGTCCTCCTTCCCCCTCTCTCTCTGCCTGCCTCTCTGCCTACTTGTGATCTCTGTCTTTCAAATAAAGAAATAAAATATTTAAAATAAAATAAAATAAAAAATAATATTAAGTCAATGTCATGAAATAAGAATTAAAAAGTTGTGCTGTTAGAGATTCAGAGACTAAAGACCACAACAAAGGATTTGCTAAAATGCAGACTGGGAATGGAGAGAGAGTGGTTATAAAGTAGCTATAAAATATTTTGGGGATAATCTGGGAAATCTGCATTGTGAAATGAACATTAGGGGATATCATGGAATTGTGGTGGGAGAAAGAAATTGTAGTTTATGGGAGAATTTTCTGATCCTTAGGAAATGCTGACATATTCAGAATAAAGTATCAAGACAAATACAAGTTACCCTCAAATCATTCAAAAATAAAATATATGTATATACATAAACAAAAGGGGCAAGTAAATATAGCAAAACATTAACAATTGGTGAATCTAGGTGAAGAGCATATGGGTGTTTACTTATCTTTAAACTTTGGCAGCTGAATGAAAAAATAAACACTGCCCTATGGTAGAACAAGTATGTGCCACATAGAGTCTGGCCCTTTCCAGCTCAGGTTTAGTGAGAAAGAAAGAGAGATCAAGGAAAATAAAGCTGTCAGGAAACCAGGCCTGAGTTCTTTCTAGGCCAAAGTTGGATTTGAGTGTATTCATTTTCTACTGCAGCTATAACAAATTACCACAAACTTAGTGGCTTAAAACAATACAAATGTATCATCTTACAGTTCTGTAGGTTAGAAATCCAACATGGGTTTTACTGGACTAAAATCATGGTTATGGCAGGGCTGCATTCCTTTCTGGAAGATACAGAGAGAATCTATTCCCTTGCTTTTCCAGCCACCCACATTCCTTGGCTCAAAGCCCTCTTACTCTGTCTTTAAAACCAACAACTTTGTACCTTTCTAACCATTACACCATAGTCACATCTGCCTTTGACTCTGGTCTCAGACTGGAAAGTTTCTTTCAAGGACCCATGTCATTAGATTGGACCCACCCAGATAATCCAGTATAATTTTCCCTCTCAAGGCCCTTAATTTAATCATATCTACAAAGTCCCTTTTATCTTGTAAGGTAATATATTAATGGGTTCCAGGGATTGGGACATGCACATCACTATGGAGCCCTTATTCTGCATACCAGTGAGTTACCTCTGTGTTGAGAGGATCTCTGCCTCCAGGAGAGAGAGAGAGGAGTCAACTATCCTAAGCTGTCCTGTTCCACTGAAGCATGGAGTCTGAACTAACAGCCAGAGGGTCTGCCATGACTAGGTGAGGTGACTCCACAGCAGGGGCCAAGAGGAAGCTGAGTCCACAAGGGGAAGTAGCCAGTATTCCCTGGGAGATTTGCCTAAAGCCAAAACCAGGTCATGAATTCACCAACTGCAGGCTTCATTCAGCATCACAGACCAGCAAGTTCCCCAGCAATCGGGCCAACACGGGGTATCTTGTCAAAAACTGCCAGTACATACTCTAGGTCCAAAATGAAGCCAGCGAGTACCATCACTCTCACCAATTCCACAAGGATGTGATGTTACTGCTCTCCACCCTACCACCCTGTATAAATGGATGTTACCATTAGAGAAGATGTAGGACATCCTTGGGAGGCATTATGAAACATGAAACATTTTTATCCAAAGGAGACTTAAACTACTTAAAGGAATTATTTAAATAATGAAATTGAACTATATTCGAAACTAATTAGATACTTAGGATTTTTTCCTCCTGTAACCTAATCATTGTGTGTGGGGGGGGGGTGGTATGTGTGTGTGGTTTTAAAACATCTCCACAAATTCTTTGATATTTCGCCCTTCAAACAGTGGTATCTAATACCACTCTCCTCAAATGTGGGCCTTCCTTAGTAGCCTATTTCCAGTGGAAAAAATGTGGCAGAAGGGGTTCTATGTAACTTCTGAAGCCAGACTGTAATGATAGTTTCTGTCTGGCTCTCTAACAGCTCAGATTACTCATTCTGGGGGAAGTCAGCCACCATGTCAGGACATTCAACCATCTTGTGAAGGGGCCCACATATGGAAAACAGGCCTCTCACCGACCAGCACCAACGAGCAACCAGCTGAGTGAGTCGCCATGGCAGCAGATCCTTGTCAACATCAGGACTGCAGCTATGTTGCCAGACCCCAAGCCAGAACTGCCCAGCTAAGCTGCTCCCAAATTCCTGACCCACAAAATTAGGAGATAATGTTTATTATTGTTTTAATCTAGTAAGATTTAGGGTATTTAGGGGGTTTTTAAAATAGATTTTATTTATTTATCTGAGAGAGAGCAAGAGCAGGGGTGGGGCAAAGAAAAAGGAAGAAGCAGGCTCCCCGCTGAGCAGAGAGCGCACCGCGGTGCCCGATTCCAAGACCCCGGGATCGTGACCCAAGCCGATGGCAGACACTCAACAGACTGAGCCACCCAGGCACCCCAGAGCCACCCAGGCACCCCAGTTTGAGGTTATTTTGTTTAACAGTAATAAATAATACACAGGTGAAAGCTCTGGAATAAAAAATAAGATACCCACTCTTTCTAGACATAGCTGAGCAGTAATAAGTGAAATAAGTATTCCTGCTACATATATGTGTTCCTTAAATGGTGTGGTTTCATGATGCCAAGACATTAGGAAGAGGAGAACACAATTAGCTACTTACAGTGTTATTTGGGAGGAAAAAAAGAAGATTATAAAGATTCAGAAGAGCTGTACAGAACTCTAGAACAGGAAGATGGACCTTAGATGGGACTGAAATAAGGGACCAGAAAGCTGTCAGAGCCAAGACAGCCACTGACTCTCCGTCTTTCTCTATGAGGCTACAATGCCTATTGTCTCCTATTCCCTTTTCATTGGCTACATTCACCTGTTTCTCTTTTGATATCAGCTCACCCTGCATTACTGGCCCCCAAAGGCTGGTCCCAACAGGCCAAGATGTCTCTGAAACATGCATGACCTTACAAGCTCAATGCTCCTATCAAAGTAACCCAATCTCAATTAAAAACTGAACTACCATATGATCCAGCAATCCCATTTCTGGGAATATCTCAAAAGGAAATAAGATCAGTATTTTTATTTATTTATTTATTTTTTAATAAACATGTATTTTTATCCCCAGGGGTACAGGTCTGTGAATCGCCAGGTTTACACACCTCACAGCACTCACCAAAGCACATACCCTCCCCAATGTCCATAACCCCACCCCCCATAAGATCAGTATCTTAAAGAGATATCTGCATCCCATATTCATCAAAGCATCATTTATAATAGCCAAGATACAGAAACAGTCTAAGTGTCTGTCAAAAGAGGAATGGATAAAGGAAATACAATACACACAGAGAAGTATTTTTCAGCCTTTAAAAAGAAGGAACTCCTGGGGCACCTGGGTGGCTCAGTGGGTTGGGCCGTTGCCTTCGGTTCAGGTCATGATATCAGGGTCCTGGGATCGACCCCCCGCATCAGGCTCTCTGCTCAGCAGGGAGTCTGCTTCTCTCTCTCTCTCTCTCTCTCTCTCTGTCTGCCTCTCTGCCTACTTGTGATCTCTCTCTGTCAAATAAATAAATTGAATCTTAAAAAAAAAAAAAAAAAGAAGAAGGAACTCCTGTCATTTGTGACAACATGGATGAACCTGGAGGACATCATACTAAGTGAAGTAAGCCAGACAGAAAGACAAATACTGCATGATCTCACTTATATGTCAAATCTAAAGAAGTCAAATTCCTAGTAACAGTGAATAAAACAGTGGTTACTGGGACTGGGAGCTGGGGAATATAGGGAGATTCTGGTCAAAGGGTACAAACTTTCAGTTATAAGATAAACTGTTATAAGTTATAAGATAAACTGGAGACCTAATATACAGCAGGGTGACTAGAGTTAACAATAATGTATCATATATTTGAAATTTGCCAAGATAGACTTCACATTTCCTTACCACACATATACAAATAGTAACTATGTGATACAGATAAACTAATTAGCTTGACTGGTAATAATCTCACAACATATATGCATATCAAAACATCACACTGTACATCTTAAATATATACAATTTTTGTCAGTAAATTTCAGTAATTTCAGTAAAGCTGGGATAAATACATGACCCAGTCTCTCAATGTTCTGATCTATATTCTTAGGAGGCAGAGTCTGTTGGACTCAGCCTAAGTCAGATACACAGCTAGATCCCATCAGTTGTAGGCAGCAGGATGGAGAGGAGTTCTCATACTACCGTCTCAGCACTCCATAATTGGCAAATTTTATAAAAGTGCAGGGCAAGGACAGGGAGGAAATGAATGACAGAGGAAATGACTGGCATCTCAGTATGCATGTATGTGTTTTTACAATCCCATTAACTCTCCATGGGTGAACCTGCCAACAGCCCAACTCTGAACTCACAACACCTGTGGCCTCCAGCTCCCCTCTATTGTAATCACCCACCTGGCTATGCACACCCTCCACTCTGCTTGTAGCTCTCCCACACACACACACACTATGCTCTTTCCACAGCTGAGACTTGACGCATGGTGTCCTCTGCCCTGTCCACTTTGGGAACATGTAGTCCTCTCTCAAATCCTGCTGGGTTTCATCCTGGGTGTGGTTCTATGTCCCTTTACCCCCACTCCCTCCAAAATAAGTTACTCCTATCTTCCTTTTTACTATAGTACTTCTTTAATCCTCACATATATTACTTCTGTCGTCGTATATATTATATTGCACTGTGTTCATAAATTCTTATAGGGAGGAATGTCATCCGGTTCATCCTAATACCTCCAGAATTAAAAAAACAAAGAAGGTACTCAACAATAATGTTCCAGCGCATTGAACAAACTTAATTTGGGGGACTAACTGAAAGCAACTTAATTCTTATTTTCCACTGACCCTGTGAAAATACTCTGTAAGGGTTGGTTTTTTCTCCCATCCCTGAATAAAAACTTAGGCAGTCCCATTCCTTTTTCTGGTAACTTTTAGTTAAGAAAAGTTAGTAACTAAAATATCCAGTCCTGGGCGCCTGGGTGGCTTAGTTGGTTAAGCATCTGCCTTCCGCTCAGGTCATGATTCCAGGATCCTGGGATCAGCCTACATCCGGCTCCCTGCTCAGCGGGGAGTCTGCTTCTCCCTCTCCCTGTGCCTGCCACTCCCCCTGATTGTGTTCTCTCTCTGTCAAATGAACAAACAAAATCTTTAAAAGAGTTATATATATCCAGTCCTGTGTAATAATCAAACTTTGCCACCTGACTTCAAGGTTTTCTCCCTCCTCCCAGTTTGTGCCTGCTACAGAGGGAAGCTTACATTTAGGAAAAGAGTGTGGCCACTTCTCTCTCCCTGACTTGTCTAACAACACTCCAGTAACTCCATTCAAATATTCTCTTCGAAACCCCTTTATCAGTCTTCATCTTGACTTTTTATGCCCTTGATAGGGGTGAGAGTTCAAGAATAGCCTCGTCAGTTCCCACCCTCCTATAAATTACAAAAGACCTATAGAGCAGTCTGTGGTATTTCTTGTCAAAGAGCCTCGGCAGCACTCCTATTTTAACATATTTTTACAAAAGCTGGTCTAAACTGTCACTGCTTGAGATTTTCCTATTTCTAACTTTCAACATGCTTCCCTCTTTACGCCAAGTCTCCTATCCTCCTACTCCATTCCACTCCTCACTTCGGCATATTCTGCTATTCTCCCACTTTATAAGCTTTCACTACTGACCCCTGCAGTCTGAATCCCTTGTCTCCTTATCTAGACAATAATGTTTACTCATTTCCCCAGTGCTCTCACTAGGGACTAGACAAACTAATGCGCTTCTCAAAAAAAGGGACCCAATTAAAGACAGGCTACCCTGTGTGGCAGAAGAAATTCCTGGCCAGTACTGCTACAGTTGGGTCTAGGCACCCAAAGACTGAAGGAATATGTTGGTTTCAACTTCTGAACCACTTATATCCCTAGAAACTAAAGTCGTCCTACTAGAAAGTCACTTGTCTCTTAGAAGCTCAAATCCCTGAACCAGACATGCCATTCCTTCTGTTTCAAGAAATTCTTTATTCACCAAAAAGGTTACAAAAACAGGCTTGCATTTCCCCTTTCTTATTTGTTAGTACGAACAAAACTGTGTCGTGAGAACAGCCACAACAACCCTGATAGGTCTCATTGTCAATGGCCTGCTGCACGTGCTTTCCCACAAGCACCTTTCCACCAGAGAACACCCACATATACACACTGCAGTGATGTCATGATGCCCCTGCAACAGGGTAGATCCAGCTATAAGAGGTCGCCTCACCCACTGTGGACATCAGTCCAACATTCACCACATGGTAAAGCAATAAAGACATCATCATCTGTGTTGCCTGTGCTAGCTCAAAGGATCAACTTGGGAGACTCAAAGTCCTCCATCTCTACAGCAAGGCCCATGTACTCCTGAGGTCTGTATTAATGACATCATCACCTGCCTTTCCCAAATCCAGATGTTTACCACATTCTTGTCATAGTGGCCTCTTTTCCTAAATATAGCCCACTATGCCCTAGTCATCTGCCCATCTTAAGCACTAGCCTTTATTCCTCTACAAATTTTTCAAATATATAGCCATACAGATAGATGGTCCTAAACCACAGGTCTAATTTTCTTCTCCTTCTTCTAGATGGAACTCCTCTTTTTTTTTTAAAAAAAAAAAGATTAGTTATTTATTTAAGAGAGAGAAAGATAGCTAGAGCAAGCATAAGCTGGGGTGGAGGGTGGGGAGAGGGAGAGGGAGAAACAAGCTCCCCACTGAGCAGGGATCCCCATGCAGAGGTTGCTGCCAGGACCCCAGGAACATGACTTGAACAGAAGGCAGATACTTAATCGACTGAGCCATCCAGGCGCCCTAGAGGGAGCTCTTAAAGCAGTGGCTCTAACTTTAGTAGCAAATGAGCTTTAAAAAATTACTCATGTCCAAACTCCACTACCAGAGATTCTATTTAATTGATTGAGGGGGCAGCTTGGGCATTTTTTAAAACCTCCCCAGGTAATTCTAAGGTGAAGGCAAGGTAGAGAACCTGTCTTAAATACAGATGGCTTTATGCTACACAGAGCTTCCATATTTGAGGGGCAGATAGCATGCATAAATGTGGGAGGCTCAGGGGAAGACACTTTCATTTGTTGATCATAAATTATATATCAAGTTCTATGTAGTAACTCAGGCAGCCTTCTAAATAGTACCTCATTTCATCTTTACAATCATCCTATGAGGTAGGCACTGTTATCCTTATTTTACAAAGAAGAAAACTGAGGCACAGGCAAGTCACACAGAGTAACTGGCATAATCAACCAAGGCAACCCCCAGATCTGATTTCCAATTTTACACACTTTCTGTGACACCATACTGAAATGTCATGCCTCCTACAGCTAGATGATCCCGCTTCCTAAAACAAGACACCTAACCTTTATCCCAGAAATCCTATTCTACTGCATCCATGATTTTTTTCCTGGAACATTTCCCCACGAATGGCACACATAGAGCCCTGCTACCAGGCTGTACTTTAGGCTGCTAAAATGGAATGAAGTGCTCCAAGGGAAAACTTTTTAGGGAACTACCATGTAGGGTAGTTACTGAGTCTTTATTGAAGTACTTCCATTTTAAAATTCATACCTGGATCCTTTGTCCATCATTGCTGACTTAAATCCTGAAGCTTTCTCTATTACAGATGAAGCTATACTACCTACCTACACACCACTGCTTTGGTGGGCTAGTAAAATTAGGTACTCTGTCCCTCCTCTGCCCTGTACACCATACAGGACACAAAAAATCAACATAGAGTGGCTAAGCTGCCTAACATTGCTGCCAGTATCAAAATGGACTCCAATACCTAGCGAATTGGAAAGCTGGAACTAGAAGTATGTATTTTTGTAATGCACCAGTGGTATGTCTAAGGGACGAAATTCCACCATTTCACAAAATTCACATTTCATTCTGGCTGAGGTATGGGGGGGCGGGTGGGAGGTGGTAGGAACCAGGGGAGTTACTGGGAGAGAGTACTTCAGGTATCTGGGTGGTACCTTTGGGACGATGCAGGACAAAATCCAACGTTTGTGTGCAGGTGTCCCGTGTATCCTGCAAAAGAGGTAACATTAGTCAGGCAGATAACTCAAGGCAGTTCCCAAATTCCCCGGTCCTGTGACCTTAAACTGTTCTTTCTAACCCTAACCTCAGCCCTTGTTCAGGACTATGGCTTTTAAGATCCCCTTTTTCTACTCACTCAGGGACTTCCTAATTTTCACCTTAAAAATCATGGTCTAATCCTTTCTTCCTTTCTGTTTACGAACATGCATAGGTTCACACTACTTTAAGGAACGTTCTCTACTGACAACAGTGGTCTTTCTAGTCTCACCTCTCCCTTGTGCTGTATAGCTACTGCCTCCATTTATCATCTCCTTCCCACTGCATTACCTTAGTTCAGCCCAGTTTCCCTGAGTCTCCAGTAAGGGGGAAAAAAAAAAATCTTGGCACCCTCAGATTTATTCCTTTAAGTGGCTCCCCGAGTTATCTTTCCAAACACATCAAAGTCATCACCCTCATTTTAAGACTGGGATCCGCTCCTCGACCCCGACTCCTTTACTGCTGGCTTGGCTGAAACTGGCTCTGACACAGAATTCACGGCCAATATATAATAACGAAAAGAAGGGACGACCATGCAGTCGTGCAGAGTTGTGACGGCAAAGTCTCAAAAGAACGTAGTGTGCGCCTGAACACCGCCCCCTCCCACCCCCGTCACACCTTTCTGGAGGGCCAGATTTAGTTTACTATTGACGTCGCGGAAAGTTTCAAAACTTTTTCGCGCTCCCAAGGATTACTCAGGGCGCATGCGCACACGTACCCGCGGACGTGCCTCTCTGCGCTCGGGCAGAGCTCGCGCGGTTTGAGGAAGCCCCGAGACTAGGAAGTGTTGTGTGGCGCGGTGCGCCCTTTCCCCATCTTCCCCCCATCCCCCACCCCCAAGCTGGGTGGATTTGTGCCGTAAACAAATAAAGGAGAACGAGACTCGGCGGCGAGAGCAAGCGAGGCTGGTACAACCAGCCACCAGGCTAGCGGCAAGTGTTCGGGGACGAGGAATTCTTCAGACTTCTCTGCAAGGCCCCGAAAACCGCGCCTGTTCCTCGGTGGGGGAGGGGGAGGGAGAAATTAGTAAAAATAGAAAAGGCCAAGCACTTTGTCACCCTAAGCGGGGTTTTGTTTTGCTTTTTCACTTTAAAAAACGTGACGAAAAATGCTCCAGGGGTTGCCAAGCCGGCGGTTGACCCTCCTGCTGCCACGGCGCCTGCGCGGCGTTTGTTTACCAGCTCGGGCGCCCGCTGGTCCTGCTGCCCGGGCGCCGGCGCTTACTCGAGCGACTTGCTGTGTATGTTAATTCACAGAGAAAGTCGTGCTTTTCTGCAAGTTGAGAACGGGACGTGTGGAGTCTTAAGTCCGAAGCTAGTGAAAATACGAACGGAATGAAAACCCTGAATATTCAGAAATCCTTGCCTTGTCAGACCTGCCATGGGAGGGCTTTATAATGTACGTGACGAAGGAGGGGGCACCACTGTAACCATTAGTAAGAAGTGGCAAGCAGCGACGGTAAACCTAAAAGCGCAGGTAGTACTTAGATACCTGTTATGGAAAAGATGCAAAAAAGCCTAGCCGGAAAGCCATTCTGGGTCGAGCAAATCCCTAGCAGTACCTGCATGATTAAGACTGACTCTTGAAACAAACTCAAAAAGGCAGCCATGCAAATTTTGAAACTAAAAAGGGAGGTAACTCTAGAAGCAATCGCCATTAAAAGCACAAGCAAATTTTAAGAGATGGTTTTAAGATGCCTTCCGAATCCGTTTCTGATGGTTTAGAAGTCCATGATACTTGGAAAATGAGAATATCTGGTAGAACTTAGTGGTGTAGATTTATGAATCTGAAAACACACACAAAGGAAGGTTGATTTTTAAGTGTCTTTATGGAGGCATTTCTATTGATGTACTTTAATGTGCTCAGAAATAAACACGAAACTGGTAAATTCAGCCAAACCTGAATCTTTATCTTAGAATTGGATAAAAGCATAGAGATTAGCAATTTGGCAATTTTATTGCACTCTATTTGTTAAGTTTTAAGCGAAGACTTGGACTTGGGATAGAAGAAAATTTCTACAGAAGAAGGTGAGATTTTTTTTTTAGGTAGCATGAAATTCGGTAGAAAAAAATGTATGGACGTATGCAGGTGGGGCCAAATTTTGAAGGCTTTGGACATCTGCAGTATGGTTCACATGGAGACTTCACCTTAAAAAATTAGCCCCAGGGACACCTGGATGGCTCAGTTGGCTGAGCCTGACTGGGGTGGTGATCTTGGGATCATGGGGTCTGGCAGGGTAGGTCTGCGCACTGGGCACTGGAGTCTGCTTGGGATTCTCTCTCTCCTTCTCCTTCTGTCACTCCCCCCCCCCCCCATAGGCCCTGCTCACATGGGTGCGTGTGATCTCAGACTCTCTCTCAAATAAATAAATTAGGTGCTGGAATGTTTTTTATTATGTTCAATATGATAGTAAAATTTAGTAAATCTGATAGTTTGGATACTTACTTACCTTTTAAGACATAGTTGTGCCAAAGTCAGAAGTAACTTTAAAATCCTGTTCTGCTATCTAGAAGTACAGTCATTTGGTTGAGGAAGGTGATAACCAGTTTTCTAAGCCAGGATTGCATTGACATTTTCTTCATGAAGGAAAAGAAATGTAGATAAGGTGAATTGATTCTTTGTTCACCTTAATGATTAAGACTGACTCATAAAGACGGCTGGCTTACTTTGTCAACATAATCAACAACTGTAAAACAAACTGAATACTTTTATTGCATTGGAAGAGATGACTCTAATGAAAATTAAGTATGGGAATCGGATGAAGAGTTGATAAAGAACTGTGAATCCTTTGAGACGCCTGGTTTGTTTACATGTGATAAAAATGTTAGTGTAAGACTGGTAAGTGGTCAAATAAAACTTCATCTTTGTTCACTGAAAAGAAATCCTTTGATGAATAAAAGAAATTCATAAATGGATTAGTTACCCATTTAGTCTGTCATATGACTCAGCAGGAAATATACTTACCAAAATTTCCACAATCAGTAGCTGAAAAAGTGACCCATACCATTTTTTTTTTAGCAGCATTCTGGGCACATTATCCTGTTATTACCCTGACACTAAAAAGAAGTAAAAAAAAAAAAAAAAAAAAGCAAAAACTGCTGCCATTGTTATCCACATATTTATGTGAATCTGGTTCTTGAATTACTGTGACCTAGACAAGAAATTGCTGAACAATGAATCTAATATGCATTACCAATTATTCAAAATTGGTTGAATCAACACAATATAATCTTATTAACTGAGTCGTGGAAATATTTTTCAGGATAGATAACTTTAAACATTTTTTCAAGTATTAAATACATATATAACAGCCAAAGTGCATGTTTGTGCATGGAACCTTAATGATAAGGGACTTCAAGGAAATTTTGCTGCTGCTTCTAATTCTGCAGTCTTTTAAATGTTGGGAGTAATTCCAGCACTCCTGTCATACTTAAAGAATGTTGTCATCGGTTAGCAAGGGGGAGGAGGAGGGGAGAGAAAAGGGTGAACCTCATTTGCGAATATTATGCAAAGCCCATTGAGGACATCTTCTCTGCTGAAGCACCCTTCCTTGTGCTAGAAAACTCTGCCTCAGCCTCCCTCCCACCACCATATTTGCATGGCTAGCTGCCTCATTGCATTTTCATCTCTGATCAGCAAAGATGCCTTTCTATTCTGCCATCCTCAACATATTAATGAATCTTCTATCCTAGTCACAAGATGGCTGCCATAACTTCAAACAGTATGTTCTCTTTTTTTCATGTTTTAATTATTCATTTGAGAGAATGAGAGAGAGAACGAGCATGAGTGGGGACAGGGAGGAGCACAGGGAGAGGGAAAAGCAGACTCCTCACCGAGCAGGGAGCCTGATGTGGGACTTGATCCCAGGACCCTGAGATCACGACCTGAGCTGAAGACAGATGCTTAACTGACTGCGTCACCCGCACACCCCTAAACATCATGTTCTCATATCAAATGTTTCAAACAGAAAGAGATGTGGTAGGGGGAGGGTGGTGGCTCAGCTCTCTCCTTGTGGCCTTTCTCTTCTTATCAGAGTGAAAAATTTTCCCATATGACTTCACAGACTTCCCTTTACATTGCTCATAACCATATCATATGACTACCCATGGCTGAGAGGAAGGCCAGGAATGCATGTACAGGAAAAAACAAGTATTCTTTAAAATTGTGCACTATAAATAACAGGACTTACAGAAAACGTATAGGCTTAGGAGCAGACACTCAAAACCTATGCAACATTGTTACTTGAGGACAATAAAAATTACTATGCTAATAAAAAATAATACCAATTAAATCTCCACTGGCATTTGTGTTCAACTTCTCGGTTATCCTTTAGATCTATGCCACTCAATATGGTATCCATTAGCCATGTGTGCCTCTTGGGCATTTAAATATGCTAATCCAAATTGAGATGTGCTATAAATGTAAAATATACAACAGATTTCTAAGATTTAGTAAGAAAAAAAGAATGTAAAATAGCTCATTAATAGTTTTTATATTGGTTATGTATTGAAATATTTCACTTGTTTCTTTTTACTCTTTAAAAATGTGGCTACTAGGGGCACCTGGGTACTTCAGTCCTTAACCGGTTGCCTTTGGCTCAGGTCGTGATCCCAGAGTCCTGAGATGGAGCCCTGTATAAGGCTCCCTGCTCCTCCAGAAGCCTACTTATCCCTCCCCCTTTTCCCCTGCTTGTGTTCCTGCCCTCACTATCTCTCTCCCTCAAATAAATAAATAAAATCTTTTTTTTTTAATGTGACTACTCAAAAACTTAAAATTGTATTACATGTCTCATATTTCTATTGAATAGCACTGCTTTAGAACATTTAACCCTGGAACACAGGCTTCCTTCTTACACACATAGGTCCTGGAGGGCATTTGCTTCCAATTAGAAGCAGTTTCATCAAAATTAAAAATATGATCCAAAATTTAGCCTTCTCTATCTGTGGCCACCCCCCCCCCCCCCACACACACAGGAGAAACTCATTTACACTGTGCAGCCTCACCATATAAACTATTGTTGTGAAAATCTTAAAAGTTCTTAAAGATCCAAACAAGCCTCTACTTGCACTGAAGAAAGGCGTTCCTGAGGAATTGTCTGCTTTTTTTCTTAAAGTTTTTATATTGCTAAGGTTTTTTACTTAATCGTGAAAAGGCTTGTTCCCTGATCACTTCAAAATGCAAGTATGCCAGGAAAAATAATGAACAAACAAATGTAATTTCTGCATTATGTTGACATTATTTCCCCCATTTACCAATTGCATATGTGCTAATAATGACTATATCTGGCATAAAGCTTTTATGGTGGGAAATAGAACTGCCAGTAGGCAAAGGGAGAGAGAATTTCAATCCTGTATTTTTAAAGGATTGGTATATGATTATGGGCTATCTTGAACAGTGCCAGTGAATAATAATAACAGGGGAATAAATGACTTTTTAAAAAAGTTTTTATTTATTTATCCAACAGACAGAGGAAGCACAAGCAGGGGGAATGACAGAGGGAGAAGCATACTCTCTGCTGATCAGGGAGCCCTACTCCTGTCTTAGTCCTGAGACCCAGAGATCAGATCATGACCTGAGACAAAGGCAGACGCCTAACCGACTAAGTCACCCATGTGCTCCCAAGATGACTCTTCTGGTTACAAAGTTAACATTTAGTTATTTGTCCCATTCAATTAACTCAATTACCACTCCCCCCAACCAGTAAAAATCCATTGAGTTTTTAAGGCCCATTTCATTTTGTTTAAGAGATTTTTATTTATTTATTTATTGGACAGACAGAGACCACAAGTAGACAGAGAGGCAGGCAGAGAAGGAGGAGGAAGCAGGCTCCCCACTGAGCAGAGAGCCCCACGTGAGGCTCGATCCCAGGACCCTGAGATCATGACCTGAGCTGAAGGCAGAGGCTTTAACCCACTGAGCCACCTAGGTACCCCAAGGCCCATTTTATTTTTTAAAAAGTTTTTATTTATTCATTTGACACACAGAGAGCACAAATAGGCAGAAGGAGAGGGAGAAGTCGTCTCCCTGCTGAGCAGTAAGCCTGATGATGAGCAAGGAGCCTGATGTGGGACTCCATCCCAGGACCCTGGGATCACAATCTGAGCCAAAAGCAGTGGCTTAACGCATGGAGTCACCCAGGCATCCCTTAAGACCCATTTCAAAAACAACCTCTGAAGCCCTCCCTGATCTCCCCTCTAAAAACTGCGTAACACTTTGTGCTATATTTTTAAAGCATACATATTTGGCCTTGCATTAATATTATTGTCTCTTTGTTTAATTTTTAGATATAGAATAAAACTCTCCCTTGAAGACAGTGATTGTATTTTATTCACTTTTTGAAATTCCTCTAGTGACTGGCCTTATGATTCATACAAATTGTGCACACTTAAGTATTTGTTGAATTTCATTATGTCGTATCCTCTGGTTATTTAAATAATAGAATATTTTAAAAACTTAAAGTATGAATTGGTATTTGACTCACATCTCTAGTGCTAAGAAAAAGTACAACAGAACCCTCTGTATAGAATGGTATATATTTTAGATAGGGATAATAGCATTTTTTTTTTTTTTTTAGAAAATCCAACTAAACATGTTGAAGTATGTACTGATGGGTTTTTAAATTATTTTAAATAATTGTATGACTAAACCAAAGTAAATATAGACCTATGATAAATCTGGACGCATCCATAGAGTGATGACTCATGTTTTAAAAGATTCTCCTTTTCTCATCTCCCTTCTTCTCTTTCCTCAGTGCCTTTCCCCCTTCCTCCTGTTTAAACTCCCTGTGTTTTCTTTACTTATCTAATTTGATAATCACTCAAAATAAGAAACCAGCAAGGGTTGTCTAACTCTTAAATCTAAAATACCATAACCACATTTAAAATTCTGAGAAGACAGCATTCATATTAAATAATAGTCCTGATGAAATGAGTAATTACTGGGGCACTGGGTGGCTCAGTAGGTTAAAGCCTCTGCCATCAGCTCAGGTCATGATCTTGGGGTCCTGGGATCGAGCCCCACATGGGGCTCTCTGCTCATTGGGGAGCCTGCTTCCTCCTCTTTCTCTGCCTGCCTCTCTGCCTACTTGTGATCTCTCTGTCAAATGAAATCTTAAAAAAAAAAAAAAGAAAGAAAGAAATTAGTAATTATTAACCCTGTCCATCTAATTACAGCATTCTACCTCCCAGTGATCAAGGCACTCAAGAATGATGATTTAATTCTGCTCTCATCTTTCCACTTTGGTTATATAGTATGTTGACACAAATCTCATGTTGACTAGAACTCTATCAGAATGACTTACAAGCAAAAGAGAATCTACCATTTGCCAACCAATATACAGTTTTTCTAAATTTTGTACAATTTGTTTCTTGTATAATGTTCCTCATGCCTTTCCTGCTGAGCTGGGAGCCCCTCAAGTACAGAGAGCTTGTCTTATTCACCACTGTTGCTCATTTGTCTCTGTAACCCCAGCACCCATGTAATGCTTGACATATGATAAGTAATTAATAAATACTGAGTAAAAGAACTACAGCTTTGATCATAGAAGCATATGGTTCTGTGTGAGCTTGGTTGGGTTTAAATGTGTGTTTATACTGGTTTTGTGTGTTTATACTGGTGTGTGTTTATACTGGTGATGATTGCTAAGGAACGGTCTCATTTGTTACCTTGAGTAATGTGTGGGGTAGGTGTGCACATGTGTTCATGTGTATGATAGGAATCTTAGACATACTGCCAAATCCTTAGAAAATAGTAAGCCAAGCCATGGGGCCTTGAAAGGGTCCCAGGTAAGCAGGAATCAAAAGTTCATAATAGAGTTCTAGATGCTTTGCCATGGAAATCCATGGCCTCTCATTCCAACACATAGTGACTACAGGGTCCCTGCGTGTCTTCTCTCTGTGTCTGTCTCTTTTTACCATGACCTTCTGATTCTTACTATGCTTCCCAGTTCTAAATCTTTAGTCAGAGTGTAAGATTGAATTGCTAATTATCATCACATATCAGGCCCCATCATAAACCACAGCTCCTGGTCAGGAGCCCATGCCATAGACTGACTGTAGGTCGGGCACTTTCTCTGGAGAGGGGCCATAGACTTGATGGGTTCTAGGACTGCCATTTCTAAGACCCCCCTAATAGAATACAGTGGGAGAGAGATGCCTGGGTGGCTCAGTTGGTTAAGTGGTTAAGCATCTGCCTTTGGCTCAGGTCATGGTCCTGGGATCTAGACCCATGTCAGGCTCCTTGCTGGGTAGGGGGTAGGGAGTCTGCTTCTCCCTCTTCCCCTCCCCCTGATCATGCTTTCTCTTACTATTTCTCTCTCAAATAAATAAATAAATAAAATCTTAAAAAAAAAAAAAAGACTGCAATGGGAGTTATCTCTTTGAGCTATAAAGAACGTGTGTTATTGGCCACTATTAGGTGCTACATACTTTGCATTTATTACGTTTAGAGGATTGGAAGTGGCCTCGTTGGAGATACAAAAAAGATTAAATTTTGTAGATTTATATCTGAAGTCAAGGCAAATATGTCACAGAGGGTATATGTGTTTGTGTATGTTAAGGGGCTGCCTTTCTGAAAAAGCTAAGTTTAGTAGAGAAGGATCAGGTTTAAGTTGTTACCTCGACCTTACACCTAATTGTGTGTGACCATAGACAAGTGACCTTTTATCTTTATTTCTACTTCCTCGTTTGTTAAGGGTTATAATACTTACCTTGACTGACTACACAGTTACTAAAACACTACGCTATGATCAAATAAATGTTAAATTCAGATCAGTAGATGAGTAAGGTACGTATCATTAATGTATAAGACAATCTGAAAATGTTTAACAGGAGGAATCTATGCAAATTCAGCGTTCAGTTAAATTTGGTGGGGATTAAAACTGTGTATGCTTTTTAAAAAGTAGATTACAAATACGGTTGTCGTTTGCCATAGCCGCGGGATTAGGGCTGATGGCTCTGGCCTTGTGCTGCCCTCCTGTGCTTGTTAAACAGTGCAGCAGGTCAGCAGCATTCCTGCCTGATGAATGCTCTTGGGGGGGAATTCTATCTTATTACTTACCCTCTTCTGTCCTCCTGTGGCCACCGAGGGCCTAACTGTTCTGGATGTTCCTGTTTTCTTCAGTAAAGGGAGAGATGGAAAACTACTCTGAAACATTCTACGCCAGAAAATCTAATCCCGGGTTAAGGAAAAAGGCAATAGATTGCATTTGACAATGGAGATCTAATTGGTCCACTGATATAGGAAAATACTAAGCAGATTTTTGAGATTTATAGAAGAATACCATTATGACAGAGTAAGGAAGGGCTTTTTGTCAAGAATAAATAAAAATGCAACTCATTGTCCTTTTAATACGCTAAGACCCTTACACTGTTTCTTTGGTAAATAAGACAGTGTATTATAGTGGGAACAGAAGATGCTGTTCTACAATGAATTTCTAAGCAGAACATTAGCCAGTTGAAATATGAGACTCACAAGCAAGGCTAATTCCGTGCTAATTCTCTTAGCACATTCTCCCAAAGTGATTCCTTTCAAAGAGGTTTAAGGAAGTTTGTCAACATGACAACTTTTTGGAAGGTTCAGAAAAGATATTGAAAGAAGCATCATGAAACCATACAAAGAAACAAGTAGAGAGGATAATCAATGGGAGACACCTTTATAATGTGTTTACTCCCCATCTGCCAATGCTCAGACCTCACCCCTGGCCTGCTTCCAGACTAGTTAACTAATATTAGAACCTAGCTACCCTCTGCCTACATGAGGTATACATGTGTGCATATTTTATTCTTGTGGGTATATAGCAGTCAAGATTTCACATCTTCCAGTCTACCAAAACTACTCTTATCAAGATCACCAGTGACAGAGCACCTGGGTAGCTCAGTGGGTTAAAGCCTCTGCCTTAGGCTCAGGTCCTGGGATCGAGCCCCGAATTGGGCTCTCTGCCCCCCCCCCCCCCGCCTCTCTGCCTACTTGTGTTCCCTGTCTGTCAAATAAATAAATAAAATCTTGCGGGGGGGAGATCACCAGTGACCTCCATGGCAGAATCCAATGGTGGGTCTTCAGTCTTCGTATTTCTTATCAGCAGCACATGAACCATTTGATTTTTCTCTCCCTGAAACACATTCTTTAATTTGGTCTCTGGGTCACCTCACTCTAGGCTCTCTTCCACTCCAGTCTGTGGCTCCTTTCCAGTCTTCTTTGCCTAGATCCTTCTCACCTTCTTGATCTCAAAAGGTTGTAATACAGTGAGGCATGCTGCTCAGGCCTCTTTTCTTCTCAATCTAAATTTACCTCCTTGGTGACCTCATCTGGTCCCATGGCTTTTTAGTCCCATCACCTAAATGCTGAAAATTTCCAAATCTGTATCTCCAACACAAACTTCTCTCCCCTGAATTCCAGACTCACATATACATCTGCTTTTACTCACCATCTCAATTTGGATGTTTATGGATATCTCAAGCTTAACGCATTCACAGTGAAATTTGTCCCTCTCTCAGCCAACCTCATTTCAGCAAATGACCAAACTTTCCTTCAGCTGCTTAGGCCAAAAAGCTTTGGAGTCATTGTGGACTCCTCTCCCTGATACACACATTTCCAAACCTTCAGGTAATCCATAAGCTATGGCTTTAGAAACACTTCTATCAATTCTATCCTTTTTCTACTTACACTGCTACCATCCTGGTCTGAGGCAACATGACCTCTTTTTGGATTATTGCAGTGGTCTGCTACCTGGTCTTTCTGCTTCTCTCTTGCTTCTTTGAAGTATTTCCCACTCAGCAAAGTGATCAAAGTTAGCCAAAGTCCCATCAAAACTCTCTGCTCAAAGACGGCTTATCTTAAATGGAATAAAACCCAAAGTCTTTAGCATGGCTTATAAAGTATACCTCTTCTGGGCCCCTACCCACTGTCTGATTTCATTTCCTACCTCCCCATGCCTACTTTATTTCTGGCTTACTAGTTCCCTTACTGTTCTTCAGCCATTCAAGACACATTCCTACCTCAGGGCGCTGGGATTTGCTATTTCCTCTGCCTAGAACATAGAAAATTACATAGTCAATGCCCTCATTTCATTGAGGTCTCTATTCAAATGTCACTTTATCAATGAATTCTTTCCTTTTAGTATAGCATCTGCCGTCATTACTCTCTTACCCTGGAGTAGTTTATTTTTCTTTCTAGCACTTGTAACAACATGACACACTATGCTTGTTTGTTTGTGTATTGTCTGCCTTCCACACTTGAGTATAAGCTCCATTGCATGAAAGCAGGACTTTGGCTATCTTTGTTTTCTACTGTGTCCCCAGAAAGCCTGGCATCTGGTAAGGGCTCATTAAAAATTTAATGAATGAAGGAATGAACAAATATTCATGTGAACAGTTATTCAGAGAGTGGTCAGGAGTAGAAAATGAGCACTTTCTCTTCTCTCTCTCTCTCTTTTTGAGTGTAACTGCATAAACTGAAGACTGAGATCATAATCAAGGGAGGTTTTCTCCTTCATGTTTTCTCAGTTTAAAGAACAGAATGTGGCTGAAAACAGTGAATTGGTAGTGAACATGTTTATTATCTCAAATTCCATGTTCTAGTCCAGAAGTTGTCCACTTACATTTCAGTCTTGGAAACTGAATAAATTAGGTAAATAAATCACATAAATCAGGTATGCAGTCACAATTCCAGTTCTTTCTATTTATTTCCCATGCTTATGAAACAAGCAATACTAGCAAATCCGCATTTGCTTACTATATTTTACTTGGAAATGACAATTTGCCTCTAAGTTGAGATGCTTGAGTTATTTCTTTTCTTTAAAGCATGACCCCACTTATCAATTTGAATCCAGTTCCTTTCAAAGTTGCTACTTTTCTTTGCAGGAATTTAACTGTCATTTCCCCCAGAAACTTCTTTTTTTTTTTTTTTTTTTTTAAGATTTATTTATTTGAGAGAATGAGTGCACGCATGTGGTGAGGGAGCGGCAAAAGGAAAGCATTTCAAGCAGACCGCCCCCCTCAATCCCTCGCTGAGTCCCTGAACACACAGGGACCAGCCTGGGGCTGGATTCCAAGACTCACAGGATCATGACCTCAGCTGAAACCAAGTTGTGGACTTGGTTTGACTGAGCCACCCAGGTGCCCCCTTCACCGAAACTCTTTTTATGAATACTGCATTGTAGGTCAGTTTAGGCAATGATTCCTCAGTCATAAAATTTACAAACCCACCATGTCATTGCATCTTCTACAAGTGTCATCACCTTGGACTCTGGACTGCTTCACAAAAGCAGGCATGCTAGTCTTTGTGCCTTTTTTGCTCTCTTGCGTGGCTTTGGAACACTCAGCCTTCTGTCTCAGGCCTTCATCTGTGAGGAGCATAATAGTATTTGTCTCATAACTGTGCTCTTATGAGGGCCAAATGTGATGACACCAGAAAAAGTGCTTTCACATATGTAAACTGTTGTGTTCATCAGGAACATCTTAGGTTCTGCTAATAGAAACCCATTAACAAACTAGCTTGGAAAAAAAGGGGGGGGGGACTGTTTTATAAATACAGGGCTGTCCACAAAACTTAAGTCCAGGGAGTTGGGCCTCATGAGCTTCAGGATCCAGAAACTGGGGAGTCTTTGGTGGCTAGGGGTTGTCTTTCTAAAACCCATGGTCTCTCTTCTCTACCCCTCTTTACATGTCTCTTTCTTCTGACACTCTACAGGTGATCTTCATGGGCATATCCATCATATATGGGTCAAAGATACCTTTCTTAAAACAGCTCTTTCATTTTTAAAACAAAATTTTAAAGATTTTATTTATTTATTTGACACAGAGAGAGAGCACAAGCAGGAGGAGGCAGAGGGAGAGGGAGAAGCAGGTTCTCCGCTGAGCAGGGGGTCTGATGCAGGGTCTCAATCCCAGGATCCTGGGATCATGACCTGAGCCGAAGGCAGACGCTTAACGGTCTGAGCCACCCAGGTGCCCTTAAAACAGCTCTTCCAATTCCAAATCTTCATTACTTTAATAATCCCTAACTTACAATTTATTAACTGAAGTTTCTGAGACTTTTCAGAAGAGCGAATTTGGTTGGCCACGTTTAGGTCAGATAAGATGCCTCCTTTTTCCTCATCTGGTCAGGTTCAGGAACGGAATGGGAACAGTGTCTTGTAATCAGCTGGCCCTCAGCAGAAGAGGCTAAGGGAACAGACTCTCTGAGAAAAGAGCATGGGACAGTAAAGAAACAATGAATGTTGCATACCTCCAGTGTGCTACAAACATAAACAGATAGAGAACACCTAGTACATCCTCATTCCCATGCTTCTGTAACTTTTAATCTACTAAGTATCTGATGTAGCCATATGACTAATGGCACATTTGTAAATATGGACAGGTCTCACAGAGCCCCACCAACCAAGACAACCTTTCACATTATGTTTCAGATTCATGTTTCTAATATTATCTCTGTAGCCCTCTTAACAAACATAGCCTCTCTTTTTTTTCTTCCTGAGGATCAGAGTTTCAATGTATATGCTGACTGTATCAAATTCTTAATCTTCCCTATTCCTTATCTCCCCAACTTCCCTCTCTATACTAATTAGAATTGACTGCAGGATGCTAGAGCAAATAGACCCCAAATGTAATGGTTCAGTGAAATAGAAGTTTTTATGTTTTCTTTCAAGTCAGGGACCCAGGTTGATCACCTTCAACATGTGGCTTCAAGGACACCTGTCTGGCTCCATCAGTAGAGCATGCGACTCTTGGTCTTGGGGTTGTGAGTTCAAGCCCCATGTTGGGTGTAAAGCTTACTTAAAACAAAAGCAAAATGAAAAACATGTGGCTTCCAAAGTTGCAGTAGTATTCACCCTTATAGCCCATGGGAAGGGGGAAAGAGAGAGGCAGAAGCAGGAAGCTGATGTGACAGGTTTTATGCGCTGGACTTGGGAGACCACATACCACTTTTCCTTACATTCTGTGGAAAATACCCGATCATAAGTCCATATCTATCTGTGCACTGGGAAATTTAGTGTGGCTGGGCAACTGTAAGCCCAGGTATAATTCTGAGACAAAGGGACAAAGCAAGAATGGATCTGGGGGGACAGCTAGCAATCTGCTAACTCCTCCCTCCATGTGACTGCTCTTCGTTAATGCATGACTCTGAAATACCTAAGTGTGAGGCCTTCAAGTCAGCCTTCATATCTCTGTCTTTCCCCAATCCCCTTTGCTCTTCAAATTACCTAAGCAATCCTACGTTTGTTCTGAGCTTTTCATTCCCTCCTCCCCAGCACTGCTTCATGCTCTTGTAGCCCTTGCTTGAGCCTCTGAAGTTACCTGAATGGCCTCCCTGAGTCAGCCTCTTCAGGCTCATACCCATCTATTGTCAGATGCCACTTCCTACCACAAAGATCTGGTTGTCCAAGACAGTTTGGGCTGCTTAGCAGTTAGCCTCTCCTATGGTGAGGCCATAATCACCACATACAAAGCATCTGAGCTATGCCTTTGTCGCTCAGGTGATTGTGCCAGATGGCCTCCAAACCTCTGTTCCCAATCCTCTCATCCTGGTCTGGTGACCCATGCTTCTACCCTCTTGCCTCGTAACCCTTAGCTTCCTTTGGATTAACACTGTGATGGGACTGTCTACCTAGCTTTCCACTTAGCTCTGTCCCTGGACACTGTCTCTCAAAGCCCAGGCTTCCCCTTGTTCAAGAGGCAAACCTGGACAGTGATCATGTTATTCACGTCACCAAAAGCTCCATGAGTTCCCATTGCTTACTGAGTAAAGATGGGGTTTTTGTTTGTTCGTTCGTTTTTTAGTATACAATCCATGGACTGCCAACTGTCTGATCCCATCCCCCAATGACCACTCCTACCAATACATCCTGAGAATCTTGATATTTTTCTCCTTCTTCAAGATCGAAGACATACTCATATATCACTTCCTTGAAGGCTTCTTCCTCCTCCCTCCTTTGGAGTTCATCTTTGTAACCTGTTCTTGCAGGTGCCGCTTTCAACCTCTGCAATTTTTTGTGCACATGGTGGCCTCCCACACACCCGATGTATACTTCCTAAAGGCAGAGATCGTGACTTAAGTCATCCTTTTAAGCCCCATGCTGCTGAGAACAACTCTGTGGGGGAATACCTCACATATGGTAAGAGCACATCATTCAGCTGCTTAAAACCTCCTAATGTCCCAGTGGCTTCTCATCACTCAGTTCCCGATAAAAACTCCAGAGAGGCAGGGCACCTGGGTGGCTCCATCGGTTAAGCCTCTGTCTTCCGCTCAGGTCATGGTCCCAGAGTCCTGGGATAGAGCCCCACCTCCCCCTCTCTGCTCAGCAGGAAGCCTGCTTCTCCCTCACCTTGCTGTTCCCCCAGCTTTTACCCGTACCACCCCACCCGTGTCAAAAAAATAAAAAACAGGGACACCTGGGTGGCTCCATTGTTAAGCGGATGCCTTTGGCTCAGGTCATGATCCCAGGGTTATGGGATCGAGCCCCACATTAGGCTCCCTGCTCAGAGGGAAGCCTGCTTCTCCCTCTCCCACTCCCCCTATTTGTGCTCCCTCTCTCGCTGTGTCTCTCTGTAAATTAAACAAATAAAATCTTTAAAAAAATAAAAATAAATAAAAAACAAAAGCCATACAAAACCAAACAACAACAACAACAACAAAAACCACACACACACACACACACACACACACAAAACTCCACAGAGGCCTAGATGGTCTTGTGTGGTCTGAGTTCCTGCTACCACTCCTCTGGCTATTCCTGGAACACATCATACAAGATCTCACTTCAGAGGGTTTGCATTTGCTGTTCCCTTTATTGGGACCCCTTTCCCCAGCTATCCACACAGCTTGATTTCTCAAGTCCTCAGGGTTTCTCCCCAGGGCCACTTCCTCAGTGAGGCCTTTCCCGGCCACTCTGGTCCCTTTAGGACCTCACGGCCCTCTCTTTTCCTTGCCCCTGCTCATTCTTTCTCTAGAGCACGTATCACTTCCTTACATAGTCTATCCTTCCCTCCTGTATTTTTGTGTTTATTTGGTCCCCCCTCCTCCTAGAACGTAAGTTTCACCCTCCTCTAAATCTGTTTACTGCTCTATCCGCAGCGCCTAAGATAATGCCTGATAGATCCAAGGCGGGCAGTAAATATTTGTCGAAAGAGAAAAAGGATAAGCAAATTAGTAGAAGGTGCCTAATAAATATTTGTTCCACTGAATGAAAATGTCAGAAACAGTGGACTGTGAAATTTTCTCAAACTCTGAAAGTATGTGGGTTTCGGAGAACAGCGAAATTGAGCAAAAGCTGCCTCATTATAAACATCCTCGAGGAAGGATTAAAATTGGGTTACTTGTGGTGGGAGGGGCTGCTGGGCCAGGAAACTAGTACCTTCTCAGAAACACGGGGGATGGGGGGGGGGGGGCTGCAGGCCTTCCCCTCACTGAGAGGACCGCATCTGGGAGGCGGGCTCGCCCTACCACCGCATTTGGACACTTGACCACCACACAGGTGTCAGAAGTTATTTTGGGGTCTGCCTCTCTCGGTGTGTGAAGGACACGGAAATCTGGGCTGGCTTACATGACACTGCTCCGTTCTAAGGAGAAAACTATCCGGAGTGAAAACGACTTGCAAAAACACCGCTCAGGACGAGATTCTAGGTCCTGGGGAAGCAGAGCCCATTTTAGAGCAGTGCGAGTGGAACTTTTTGCATTCTACCCAAGCTCCGCCTTCGTGCTGTTTTTCTGAGCGTTTCGAGGTGGCTTACTCATTCGCAGCCGAATGCTTTCCGCAAGAGGATGGCGCTCGGATGTGCACATTCCCTCTTCCCCTGCGGACTCTGTAGTATTTTTTTTTTTTTTTCCACGCTTCGTCGCTACTACAGCAGACGCCTGCCTTCTCATTATTTACCCGCACCGATCTCCGGTGCCTGGACTGTAAACAAAACACTTTAGATCATAGCCCGGTCTGTGTAAGCACAGCCTTTCTGCAGGCGGCCCGTTGTCTTAAGGTGGCGTGACTGTGACTCGTTTACTTTTCAGGATTAACAAAGCAACAAAATGGTGCTTCTACATATTACTGGAAGAAAGATTCAGGGTGCGTAGGGGGTGGAAAGACTGATTTTTTCCTCTTATGGAAGATATTAATTCCATTAATAAAATCCAACTCTTGCCGTATGTTGGAATGGAATGGAATACCTCCTTTTACATATATGTGGTACTTTATTCCTACATGTGAATTTATGTTATATAAATTATAGAATTCCTGTGTAGGCTAGCAATTAGGTAAAAATGTCAACAATGACCTACTTTCAGGAATAGGGTATAAATTATGGTATGGAGGCCTATCCTAATTTTCTCATCCTTTTCCCCCCTTTTCCAGCCCAGTAAATTAAGTAGTGCATTCGACGTGGAAAAATAGAGGCAAGACCTCTCACTCAGGCTCTCACAGGATCAGACAAATATTTTGTTAAGCAGGTAGGAAGTCCTGACTTTGAAACAAGTTTGGGACACTGCCTCTCTTCTCTCACTGCTTTCTGGGTATCACCCTTGTCCTTTTGGAATCTGCATTTTAGTTGAACTAGTGCATAGTGATGGGAAAAGCCAGTGACAGCTGCATATAAATATCAGTGACCACAGGCCACATCAAGGAAACATCTGCAGGCAGCCCAGGGAATGAGCGGGAGCCATTTTGAATCACTTGTAAGAGAGGAGGACCTGCAGGCTACATACAGCCCAGGCGAATGCAGACAAAACCTGAACCTTTAGGGAGGAAAGAAAGAGAAAATGAACCAGCCTGAGAGGAGACCTGCCTCTAGCCCCTGGTCTGCTATCAACTGGCTAGGCATCCCTGGACAGGAAACCTCTCCTGCTGTCAGTTTCCTCAGTGGTATAAAAGAGAGGGTTGAGCCCCAGTGCTGCCTGCTCTGACATTCTGGAGTGCTGAGATGAGCGAGGCAGGGCCCCACACAAGTGGAACACACAAACAATATGTGGTTAAGAAAACAAGTTAAAAATCAAACTCACCTGTGGCATAGATGCATTAAGAAAACATTGGTGCTGTGTACGATTACAACTGAGGGAGATTAGTTTCCAGTAAAATGTACTATGTCCCAAACCAAGATTGTATGTATGGGGATGCCGCCGTGGGGTGGAGGGAGACAGCAGAAGAGCCTTTGAGCTCGGCCTCGGATAGGACAGCCCCTCCGCCTACCGTTTTAAGTCCCACCACCCTGCGCAGGATCATCCTGGTAGGTAATTTCTAGCTGCAAAGGGAAGCCGAGAAACGCCCAAGTAATAATATCAGACGTGAGGATATGGTTGTGGTGGGTTTTATGAATCATTTCATAATCTGGACTTTCAGATTACTTTCACCCTTCAACGATTTGTAGCCGCAGGTCTAAAGGCATTCCCTTGCATCTAAATTCTGTTCTGGGAGGGCAAGAGCAGTCAATCTAGTGGGAGAAAAAGGTGGAGGAAGGAAGGGGCTGTTGTATTTGGCGTCGGACTCAGGTAGTGGAAACTGCTACAGCCCCAGGAAAGAATCGAAAAATGAAGAGGAGACGGAGTTCCCACACGCAGCTCCTGTCAATGGCTTTAACTGTGCTAGGGAAGCCAGAACCTCTGTCAGGGGTGTAACCTCGCTTTTGAAACCCAAGTGTATCTGAGATCGCTACCAAGTTCATTAGGGACTTGGGAGACCAGCGGACTTCTTGATCTTGAAACGCTTACTTTTACTGAGGGAGACCTTGGGTTCAGAATACATTGAAAGTGCTGCGTCCAGGTTCGCCTCGGCTTCTTCCCCAAACCCCCCGTTTCCCTAGAAGAGCAGAGACTTCTAGATTCACAGTGAGCTAACCGGGGCTCACCCCCAGCTGAGGCACCCAGGCGGGGGGGCTTCTAGCCCCTCGGAGCAGGCTACCCTGCCTCCCTGCAGTGCCAGAAGTTAGGGCCCAGGGGCGAGAGCCCAGCTGGGGGGGGGGGCAGAGCTTCCACAGCCTGCCTCGGCCGTCAGCGGCCCGCACCCCCCAGGCTCGGCGACCGCGGGGAAAACAGGATCGCCACCAAGGCGTAAACCGACCGCCAACCACCTTGGAGATCACGGGATCCTGCCCCTCCGTCCCCCACACCCCCCGGCGAGCAGCGGGCGCGCCAGGCAGCGCCGCGCGGGGACCTGAACCCGAGGCCCCGCCGCCCCCGCCCCTCCTGCCCCTCCCCGGCTTCCCGGCCGTTTGGCGAGTTTGTTTGTCTCGTTTTTAATTTCTCCGAGGCCAGCCGGAGCAGGTTTGCTGGCAGCGACACACCTCCGGCAGTCACGCGACCAGCCAATCTCCGGGCGGCGCTGTCGGCGGCTGCGCGCGCGGGCGGGCGGGGAGGCGGCGCGGCCGCGCGGGGCCACCTTAAGGCCTCGCTCGCCAGCCTCGGCGGGGCGGCTCCCGGCGCCGCAACCAATGGATCTCCTCCTCTGTTTAAATAGACTTGCGGTGTCAATCATTTTCTTCTTCGTCAGCCTCCCTTCCACCGCCATATTGGGCAACTAAAAAAAGGGGGCTCGTCTTTTCGGGGTGTTTTTCTCCCCCTCCCCTGTCCCCACTGCCTCGCCGCTCCGCGACTCCGACGCCGGCAAGGTTTGGAGAGCCGCTGGGTTGGCGGGACCCGCGGGCTCGCCGCCGCCCGGGCTTGGACGGGCTTTGCCACCCCCTCCTCTCTCCACTCCCCTCCCCTCCCCGCCCTCGAGCTCGCCGGTACACTTGATCGGCGGCGGCTCTCGGCTGCCTGGCCGGGGCTTCCCCTCCCCCTCCCGCAGAGCCTGCGCGCCCCTGACGCTCGGGCAGTTACTTGTCCGTGTTTGTTTCTCTTGGCTCCGAGCGCGGTCGCAGGGCTTATAAGAGGGGTGCGGGCTGGGTCGGGGCGTTTTGTTTTGTTCAGTTTTGTTCTGCGAGCGCGCGCGCGAGGCGGTCGTGAAGACCCGGGAGGAAGATGTCAAACGTGCGGGTGTCTAACGGGAGCCCGAGCCTGGAGCGGATGGACGCCAGACAGGCGGAGTACCCCAAGCCCTCCGCCTGCAGAAACCTCTTCGGCCCGGTCAACCACGAAGAGCTGACCCGGGACTTGGAGAAGCACCGCAGAGACATGGAAGAGGCAAGCCAGCGCAAGTGGAATTTTGATTTCCAGAATCACAAGCCCCTGGAGGGCAAATACGAATGGCAGGAGGTGGAGAAGGGCAGCTTGCCCGAGTTCTACTACAGACCCCCGCGGCCACCCAAAGGCGCCTGCAAGGTGCCGGCGCAGGAGAGCCAGGACGTCAGCGGGACCCGCCAGGCGGTACCTTTAATGGGGTCTCAGGCAAACTCAGAGGACACACACTTGGTAGACCAAAAGACTGACACGGCGGACAACCAGGCCGGCTTAGCGGAGCAGTGCACTGGGATAAGGAAGCGACCGGCCACAGACGGTAATGACCCTTCCCCAAACCGAACATGTCCGTCTGTCTGTCCGGCTGGGGCATCAGTTTGACCTGCTTGAGGGTCTTCACCTCCGCTTTTTTTCCCCCAGAGCATTCCGATGTAGCTTTTTAGAGCGAACTGCCCTAATCTTAGGTTTTTATTAAATGCTGTCCGGCTGACCGCTTGTCTGGTGATGGTTTTTAAGTCAGGAGCCCCGGGGGGTAGTATCTGACCATTTCTCCAACCGAAAACATCGCAGTGCCTCCCCGCTAGCCAGCGGTAGGTCTGTGACTACGCAGGGATGTTTATCAGCGGCCTCCCTCTTGGCAATGGAGAGAGAGCTTTGGGGCGTAGAATACACTTTCTGTTATGTGAAAACAACCTCATTTTGTGCCCTTAAAGGCCACTGGGCATGACGGATCCAGGATTGTGGGTGGAGGTGTGGGTTTTTCATCCTCTGACTATTGTGCCAACTTCTGTCAGCCATTGTTTTCCTAATAAAGGTTGTGTGTGTTCTTTTTTAAAACTCCCTCTTGCCCTTAGATTCCTCTCCTCAAAACAAAAGAGCCAACAGAACAGAAGAAAATGTCTCAGACGGTTCCCCGAACGGGGGTTCAGTGGAGCAGACGCCCAAGAAGCCGGGCCTCAGAAGACGTCAAACGTAAACTGTTCGGTGGGTTGTTTGCTAGGAGCTTGTAACTGACACCCCGAATTGGGTTTTCATACCCTGACATACCCGATCTTAGTGGTTGCTGGCACACTAGAGCTTGTGGGTTTTTGTATTGTTTATATTTTGGGAAGTCAAAAAGTAGGAATGGGGAAGGTTGGGAATCACTGGTGGGGATACTGTTAATTTTTGCAGTTTCTACATCCCGGGATCATTTTTCCTTGAAACACTGAATAACCAGAGCAGGTGTCCTAGCCAATTACTTGTGACCAAAGACCGATGAGTAGGAAGGTCCAGTCCCTCTGAATCCCACCAAAACTTGTTGGGAACAATAGGTTCTTTCCCCCATCTGAACAAGAACTGGGATATGCCTCAGTCCCACTTCATGAGAATTCATTTCCCAGAGGTTCAAGTTGACTCAGTAACAGATTTTGAGGTATATGTGGGAAAATGGCAAGTGATTAAATTTTAAAATTTGAGGGAAAAGTTAGGTACAAATGGCTCATACCTGGTGAATTCCGTTAACAGTGTGAATAGAGAGGTATATTACATTCTTTTATCATTTTCACAAACTGCTACTTTCTGTTTGCTTACAAATTTGGAGAACAGGAAATGAGCCCTGTGTATTTAAAAAAAAAAAAAAGGCGGGGGGGGGGTGCGGCGGGGGGAACAAAATAAAATGGAAAAATGCTTAGGTCCCTACAGAATTTTCTGATAACACTGAAGTTGCAAAGCAGAAGTTAACTTTGTTGGATTAAGCAGTCCAGGCACAAGTCAGAATATGTATACTAATTGTCTCATTGTGCTAAAACAGGATGATTGGGATATTTGTAGGGAAAACGGGTAATAGATAACAAGGGCCGCAAGGGTAGATCTACCTTAGGCAAGAGAAGTGGAGATTTTTTTCCATCTACTAAAGTCTGATCAATATGAATAGTTAATTTGAATATTTGAGCCCTCAACTTTCCACAGATTGGTTATCCATAATGATCAAAGTGTATATGTTAATAGTTTGAAAACTTCATACCTTCGAGGACCATGACCTCTTCCCCAACCCCAAACACAGTCATAGCTTCGCACATAAAGAGATTTCAGTAGATGTTACTAATTTTTAAAATTCTCATTTATAAAAAGGTAAGAATAAAGAACATAGAGATTAAGGTGCGATTCTAGTTTGTTGTGTTTTTAGCTCATAATATCATATATGTGATTTCTTCACACCTATCTGACATTTTTCAAAGCTTATACAAAACATCCCTGTAGAATCTCTATTTTATAGCTATATATGAAGTGGGAAAATTGGATTAAAAAATTTCCTGAAGCAGCCTTTAGCTTGGGACTTGTGGTTTGTGACCTGTAGCCTAGCTCATCAGATGAGCCACAGTGAATCACACCTACTGAATTTTGATCTGACCCCCCTCTGACATACAGAGAGGCATTTGTTAGTAAATACTGCCAGTTCAGAGAATACTAGAAATAGTAATAAGAACTTGTTCAAAAGCATTCATGTGTGTATTTTGCATATGACCAAGAAACTAGAATGTTTAGAATTTTTCTTTGGCAAGCATTTATAAGTTATAGGCCCAGGTGTTTTTTAAATTTAGAAGATCTGACACTGTTAAGTATTACAGTTTCTTAGTTTTCCTCTCCTTACTGTCTTTGACCCCAATTCTCTAGACCAGGGTTTCTCAACCTCTGCACTGTTGGCATTTTGGGCTGAATAATTCTTTGTTGTGGGACGCTGTCCTGTGCATTAGTAGAATGTTTGGCAGCAACCCTGGCCTTTCCCAACGGATGCCAGTAGCACCCTCCCCACCCCCAGTGTTAACAACCAAAAATGCCTCCAAACATTGCCAAATGTCTCTTGGGGGGCAAAAATGCCCACTAGTGAGACCCACCGCTCTATAAACAAGAATACATGACACAGAGGAGAGTAAAAAGCTAATGAAAGAAACATTGGATGGAGAGGACTATAGTCATGAACTTTTAGTACACACTTTTCTGTTCTGTCGCTTAGGTATTTCACAATTAAGACAGTGACAAAATGATTCCTGTACTTCATTGGTAATGCTGTTCTAGTGCTGTTCTCCTAATTCTTTTTTTTTCTTTTGCAGAATTAAGAGCACGTTTCCTTGTTTATCAGATACATCACTGCTTGATGAAGCAAGGAAGATAGAAATTAAAAATTTTTAATACATATCGCTGACTCCATGGAATGGACATCCTGTATAAAGCACTGAAAAGCAACAACACAATAACACTAAAATTTTTAGGCACTCTTAAATGATCTGCCTCTAAAAGCATTGGATGTAGCATTGTGCAATTAGGTTTTTCCTTATTTGCTTCATTGTACTACCTGTGTATATAGTTTTTACTTTTTATGTAGCACATAAACTTTGGGGGAAGGGAGGGTGGGGGGGGCTGCGGAATTGGCATGGGGGGGACCTTATGAAGAGCTTGCTTCCATTTAGAGCAAGGAGTAAAATATTTGACTTGCATGGAAAGAAGCAGTTTTGGGAAGGGTTTGAATTGTTTAAAGATGTAGTGTCTCTTTCAGTGAAAATTGATACTTCATTTAAAAAAAGCATCTGAATTTGAGCACCGGTTGCAAATAATGGCCAATTATTTTTACATGAAGCCTTTTCTCATTTGGGAGCTCTGATGATTCCATATATACTGGCAAATGGCTTTTTTTTTTTTTTTAACAACAGCAAAAAAAAACCAAAACGAAACCTATTCTCAGTCATCCCTGCCCTTCCCCCCAGTTCCTCTTAAAATTGGAATTTACCAGTTAATTATTCAGCAGTTAGGTAATCATTCCAGGTAATTCTGGGCAAAAATCTGGGGTATATGGGGGAGTTCTGAATGCTCAGAATTGACCGTCTAATTTTTATCAGGTTTGTTGAGAAATTTTCTTAATTTTTTGGACTTTGGGCTATGTAGACATGGTCAAAATAATTCCAAATCCTTGGATATTTTTTAAAGATCTGCAACTTCACATAAGAAGAATAATGAAATAATTTTTAATTTAAAGCTTCTCATTCTATTTGTTAAAATGTCCAAAGGAAATGGTATTTTTAAAGAAAAGTGTATAGAGAGAAAAGCACACGTGGAATTACTGAAATGGATACTACATCTTTAAACAGTATTTTTACATTGCCTGTGTGTATGAAACAAACTGTTTGAAGTGTACCTGTGTACATAACTCTGTAAAGACACTGAAAAATTATACTAACTTATTTATGTTAAAAAGAGATTTTTTTTTAATCTAGACCATATACAAGCCAAAGTGGCATGTTTTGTGCATTTGTAAATGCTGTATTGAGTAGAATAGGTTTTTTCCCTTCTTATGTTAAATAATATGGCTATGCTTAAAAGGTTGCATACTGAGCCAAGTATAATTTTTTGTAATGTGTGAAAAAGATGCCAATTATTGTTAAACATGAAGCAATCAATAAATAAACCTTCCATAGCTATTCATTGAGTTTAACTGTAATGTGCTTTATTAAGCTTGAGGTATTTGACCTGGCATTCTAGTCTTACACAAATACAATGTGAAGTGGCAAATATCTTGATAATTTAGGCCCATGTCTGTGATGATGTTTATGTGGCTCTGAATGTGGTAGTCACTATTTTCCACTACGTTCTGTACGAGTGAGCAAAGCTTTAGACATGTGAAGTGGAAAAGCCACATTTTCATATAAGTAAGATTGTCAAATCTCTCATTAGTTCAAATATTTAGGTCTTAGAGGATATGTATCAGAACCAAAAATTTTTACGTAAGTGTAGGCTGGCTGATCACACATTTGCAGGACTGAAAATGAAAGTAACATGGTGACTTCTCTAAATTGTGTATTTACACATGGAATGTTGTGAGAAATGAGAGCAGTTGCTTAGACCATGTAGTGTACACCTCTTGTCCAAAGTATGAAGATACATATAGGTCTTCTAGAAATCGGCATGCATTCCACACTAATTTAAAACAGTTATTCTTCAAATTAAACTGGTCATGAAAAACTCCTCAAAGTTGAACTTTCCTGGTGATAATTCACACAACCTAAAACTGGTTCATCTGAATACCACATCTGAAGGTTTGGGGCCCATATCCACATGGCAGAGATAGATATTTTTTTTATTTAAATAAAAAATTTAAACAAGGCCTTTTAAAGTCAAATTTACTAAAAACTGATTTCCTGTTATTTCACATTCTCTTAAAAATGGAGCTAAGGTGTAAAAGTAAGTTATTTTTTCTAGGCATCTGCAGATGGTTAAATTGCAAAAATCTTTATTTGGGTTAAACTGTTACCCTCAAATACTTGCGTTTACATTTTCGCACCCCAAAAGGGACTCTGAACAAGATAGTTTGAGCTTATTTTGACCTGAAGTTGCTAAAAAAAAGAAAAAAAAAAAAAAAAAGGCGTGTGGAGGGGGGTAGGTCGTCTCTCTGCTGCTGCCGGGAAGGGGAAAGAAGGTCCTTTGGTGGCTGGGCTACGTCTTCCAAGTAGGTATTATTTTAATTATAGGCTAAAGGTGTTTTTGTGATTCTATTCAAAACACGCAGATGGGGTGTTTTTTCAGGAAGACACCGAGAAAGCAAGAAAACAATTCAAAATGGGGAGGAAGGAATGGAGAGTCAGGAAATAATGAAATAAAATTACTTTCTGAGCCAAAAAAGCGTACTTCAAAAAGTCTCTGACAAAAGACTCTTAATTGCTGCCTGTACCCCATTTTCCTTTCCTCAAAAGTCATCTTTAATGTGAATTTTTAGAGACTGCGTTTTAGGAGTTCTGGGCCAGGAAGAAGTGGATGCTTGCCGCGCCAGGCACGTTCACAGGAACGCAGCCCCCGAGTCACCGGGTCAGTCCTTTCCACGTCTGTGTCAACTCTCCAAGTGCGTCCCCAATATTCGAAGCGTCCTCTCCCCGGCCCCTGACGGCGGGGCTCGCCGCGGGCGTCCCTATGAGGGGATGCGGCCGCGGGCGCCAGCCACCCACCACCCTGCTGCCCAGGCCCGTGCGTCGTCCTCTCTCCAAACTGCCCCCGAAGCCCCGCACCCTCCCGTCCCGGCAGCGGCGGGGTCCGGCGGCTGGAGCCCCGGGACGAAAAGCCCATCGAGTCTCACCGCTCGTCTGCCACTTGCAGCGCCCGCGCCGCCGGGGTCACTGCGCGCAGTTCCCGCGCCCCGGGCGCCCGCAGGCCGTGCAAGGCTGCTGCGCCCGGGCCCACTCAGTGGCGCGGGGCGGTTTCTCACCAACTTTCCTCCCTCATCATCTCTCCTCCGGGCTAATAAAGAAGCGGAAGCCCCCCACTTCTTCCCACAGTCATACCCTCCACACCAGCACCTGGCCAATTCTAGAGCGGTGGGGGGATCTGAGCGACGGGGAGAACCTTTCCGAGTCAGTGGAGCATTCGGGGCAGCAGCCTGCTCCCACTCCCACCCTGGGCTCCAATGATCCGCAGCCCCGCGCATTTCGAAAGGCTTCCCGGCTCGCGGGGGGCCAAGGAGGACCGCAGCGGCGCGCAGGAGGGGACGAGCGCCACAGCCGCTTGCGGGGTCGCTTCCAACTTTGCAGCCGCTTTGCAAAGTCCACCCCCACCAACCTCTCAACACGCATCCCCAGCTGTCCGGCGCGGAGGACTGGGGCAGGGAAGAAATGGGGAAATGTGGGGTCAGGGGCATGACTGCGGGACCTAGGGGACCGTGGAAATCCGCAGGATTGGAGCGGGGCGCGCGGCCTTTCAGGCCACGGAGCGCCCACCGCCCCGGCCGCGCCTAACGACTTTTCCTGGCGGCCGGGAAACGCTGCCTTCGCCATTTCATCTACATCATTGTGAGCGTAGACACTTGCTCTTCATAAGGTTTTTTTTTTTTTTTTTTGATTGAAAAGGTGTTTTAAATGCACGTCTAGGATCTCCAATCTGCTTTTCAGAGTGTGGATTTCTTTTTATTAATTTGCTATCTCTTTCACCTGAGCCACACCCAAAGCCCGCTCCCCTCCCTCCCCGCCAACATTAAGGTAAAAATCCTGCAGACGAACTTGGAGAGGGGGTGCAGGGAAGGAGGGCGCACTATCCTGCCAGATTCCCTCCGCCCACCCGGGGTCGGGGTGGGGGGAACCTCCGGGATCTCGGCTCGCGTGGGGGTGGGGTGGGGTGGGGTCAGCCTCAGTCGGACCCTGCAGAAGCGAAAGTGTAGTATTTGCACGGAGGCAAAGTCCCCCGTGCGGCCGCCCGCGTCCCAGGTCTGTCTCGCGTGGGGACATACAGTAGGCAATTATTAGAAAGCGAAAATACAAAAAGAAATCGGTGCGTTTTGGGCGCGAAACGTCGACGCGCCTCACGGGAACGCGAAGAAAAGGCAAGGAGAAGGGCGCGCGGCCGGGACGCGGGGCCGGGGGATTGCATCATTGCTGCTCCCCCTCCAGAAAATGGGCTCCGAACCGCGGCGACCATCATGGCGCTCGGGTCGGGCCGCGCTTCCCGCGCGCCTTCCCCGAGCGCTCGGGCCGCGGGCACTGAGCCCCAAACGAGCGTTTTGCAAACATCCCCCCACACACACACTAACTCGGGCGCCTATCCCCCCACCCCCTCCTCCCTTTTGTGTGCCCATGTATGTGAGTGCATGCGTCCGTCTGAGTGTGTAGGATTAGAGAACTCGAAGATTATTTTTTTTCCCCCTCCCTTGCTGGTGGTTGTAAACTTGATTGGCATTGGCTGCGCCCACTGACCCCTGCGCGGAGTCCACTGCAGATTTAAGGTGGATCCGAAAGACTGCGGCTTCAGGCGGAGTCCCGAGCTTTAGCTGGTTTGGGAGGAAAGGGAGGAAAGGGGAAGGGGGAAAAAAAAAAAAAAAGGTCCCAAACCGTGCGCCCGGCGCGTTTTCACGAATCCCCTGCGATACCAGCCCCCGCGCCCCCCCCCCCCCCCCGCCGGGCGAGCTCTTCCTCCGCCCACCTCTCGCTCCTTCCCCATTGGCCGGCCCGTGCAGTTTGAATTTTTTCTTTTCGTTCTTTCTTCTTTTTTTTTTTTCGGATGCTTGTTTTCTTGTAAAAAATACAGTACCCCACCTCGTACTATGAAACCCACTGCGGCGGCCCGAGGTGGGGTGTTTTAGCTGGTTTGGGGAAGGCCGGGGCGGAGGCGGAGCATCTGTGCCAACATTTTGCCCCGAAGTGCCGTTGACATTGTGCAGGCGGGTAGGGGAGCGTGGGGCCGCGGTAAACAAACTGAGTAGCTTCGGCGGGGACAGAGATGTAGTATAAAACGTTAATGGATGTCCAGGGCGCACCGTTTCGCCGGCTGCTGGCCAGAGGTGCTAGGGAGTTGCTGACAGGAGCCCGGGAGAGGATGCACCTTCCCCTGCCTTGGAAAGGTAGACTTGGGGAGGGCTGGGGTTGGGGGTGAAGTTGGCCCAGTAAAGAATATCTGCTCACAAACAAAGGGGTGGGGTGGGGGGAGAAGAAAGAAAACAGGGAAGGTGTAAATATAGCTCAGGTCTATTACCTCAAGCGCTGCTCAGCTAGCATGCATCATAATTCAGCCAGTTGCTGTCATTTTTATTGGATTTTTAAAAAAGTTTTCTCTCTGATTTCGAGAGTGCTTTTGAGTAAGGACAAGTGTTAAAATTGAGGATAAAAACGATAGAGGGAATATGACTTTTAAAGTGACTTTGGTTTCTGGGTCTGGAAATTAATTCTTTTGATAAAGTCCTTTAAGGTTTAGGGTAATGTTATTTGTACTGCAGGTCTAATAGAAATGATAGCCCTTACTAATTATAGTCCAATTATGTTTCACTTTGCTGTGAAAATTTCAGAAGTTTATAATAATTCAAAGTATTATTCAAATCACTCTATCTTCAGGTTAGTGAAGCTAGCACATATGCATACATTGTGGGGGTCTCTTATTCTTCTCGCACTGTAGCTAACGATTTTAACCAGATGTCCAGCTCACCCTTCAGTCCAGCCTTCAGTCAACAGTTCTCAACTTCCCCAGTCATTTTTTAAGTTCTTAACTCTTTCAGTCCTTCCTAACCCAGCTAAGGCTTTACTTACTCAACCGAACTGAGCTCCTTGGACCACCATAAACCAAACTATCTATGCCCTTAGAAAGGAATTTGTTTGAGTTAAGAAAGCCCACAGATGGACTGGCTAGCCTCAGGAAGCAGTGAGTTCATCATTCCTGAAGTGTGAATCAGTTACTAATCGGGATGACCCCTTGATAGGGACATTGTAGACAAGACACATATATCAAGGGAGTGTGAGGACTAGTTACCTCCAAAGTCTGTTCTAGACCCTTGAGATACTGTATTTCCAATCTTGAACTTTATGGCTCTCCAGTAAATTAAGCAACTTTCCTTGGTCATTACCATCTTCTGAGTTGTACTGTCCAGTATGGTAGCCAGAAGCCATATGTGGCTGTTGAGCACTTGAATGTAGCTAGTCCAAATTGAGATGTGCTACAACTGTGAAAGACACACCAGGTTTTAAGAATCAGTAGGAAAAAGAGTGTTAAATATCTCATTAATAAGTTTTATATTCATTACATATTAAAAAAGTTATCATGTTTTTGATATATTGTATGAAATAAAAAATATTAAATTTCACCTGCTTCTTTTTACTTTTTTTTAACATGGTTAAATGGACAACTTTAAGTTACCTTATGACTTAAGTTGCCTTATATGACTCCCATTTTATTTCTATTGGACATTGCTGTTCTAGACTGGCACCTGTGATACCTGAAGTACTATCTTTGAGAGTGGGGACTAGTAATACTGATGAGTAAGTAACTTCCAGCTGCTATCCGAATTTCCCAACTGAAAGTGAGGCCCAAACTGAGCCTCCGGAAACTTTAGAAAGAATTCTGCCAACACCTAACACCTACTGTTTCATCTTTAACACTTAGTATTGGGTTTGAGCCCAGACTGGAAATACGGTACAGATCTGTCTGATGAAATCAGACGTGATAACAGCTTTCCACATTATGTAAATAGAGAGACTAAGGAGTCCAATATGTTAGGAATGAGTCTGGAAAACAATTTAGACCCCAAACAAAGTGTCTACAGGTAACTTTTCACTACCACTCTGCAGTGGACTGGAAGGCAGGGACAGATGGAGCAGGGTTCTCACTCTGTGGATATATCTCTAATGGAAGACTTGAACAAATGAAAAGGTGCATCATATTCTTGGGATAGAAATATTCAACGTGATAAAGATGACAATTAAATCTATACTTTTACACTAAATTCTGGTAAGTTCTGATTATCCTATTCCATTCTATTGTTCTCTCAGTTTATGCACTCAGGACTATGTTCTTTTAATTACTGCACATTTAGAATTATGTCATAATGTTTAGTAGCACTAATCCTCCATACCCAACCAGTCCTTTTCGTTTTTTCAGAATTTTCCTGGATGCTTTTGCTTGGCTGTTTTCCCATTTGGACTTAAATGAATTTCTCTAGTTTGAAATCTATTTCTTTCTTTCTTTCTTTCTTTCTTTCTTTCTTTCTTTCTTTCTTTCTTTCTTTCTTTCTTTCTTTCTTTAAAAAGAGATCACAAGTAGGCAGAGAGGCAGGCAGAGAGAGAGGAGGAAGCAGGCTCCTCGATGAGCAGAGAGCCTGATGTGGGACTCGATCCCAGGATCCCGGGATCATGACCTGAGCTGAAGGCAGAGACTTTAACCCACTGAGCCACCCAGGCGCCCCTGAAATCTTATAGGCATCTAAAAAAATGGAGTGGGATCCTTATCGCATACTTTACACCAGGATCAATTCCTGGAGGATTAGAGTGAAGTGTAAAAAAATGAAATTATAGACATACCAGAAGAAAGTTCAGAGGATTTAAAAAAAAACCTAATCTGAGAGTTGGGAAGGTCTTTCTAGATATGAAACAAAGCAGAGTCTATTGAATATAATATTGTTAAATTCAATGACATAAAAATGAAAAGGTTTCCGTATGGCGAAAGGTATCAGCAAAGTCAGAGGCAATGACCTAGGGGTGATAGTTGCACAACAGTGTGATATACCTCATGCCACTAAGTTGTACATTTAAAAAATGTTTAAAGTGGTAAATTATGTGTTAAACCATAATAAAAATATAGATACCTACATGCATGCATACTTACATACATTCATACATACATACATACATACACACACACACTACTGGAAAAATTTTAAAGTTGTCCATGTTCTGTCTGAAAGAATCTCACACACAGTGTTGTGAGTCCCATCCTTTGTGAGACACTGGTTGCATTTCAGGCTCGAGTCAAGAGTACTTGTGTTTGATTCCTGTTCACCTAATTCATTGCCTATAAGAGCTTTTGCAAGTTACTTCACCTTTTAAAGCTCCTATTTCTTTGGCTTTATAGTGAGGATGCCTTTAGCTCTCTCATTGGGTTATTAACCTATTCAGTGGGATATTGTATTGTGGTACTTAGCACAGTACCTGTTATATAATAGATATTAATCATTATATATATTTATAAACAATATAACATCCCGTTCATATTTTGGATTCTCAAATAAGCAACCACAATCAGCACTATATTAACCCTGTAAATATGTTTCTCGATTTTAATTATTGCTGTTATTACCCTTAAGAAGAACAATATTTTGGGGGTATTTAATAAACAATATAGTGCAAAAAATGGTTAAAATGGTAAATCGTATGTTAAGTATAATTAATAATTATACTTAATAATAATAATGATTTTATTACAATTTATTATTTATTATTACAATAATAATAATGATTTTTTAAAAATATTTATTTTTTTGAGAGAGAGAGAGCACACGTGCAGGGGGCGTGGCAGAGGGAGAGGGAGAGGGAGAAGCTGGCTCCCCGCTCCACAAGGGGCTCGATTCCAGGACCCTGAGATCATGACCTGTGCCGAAGGTGTACAGTTAACTGACTGAGCCACCCAGGCACTCCTATTTAACACTATTTTTTTTAAAGGTTTTATTTATTTATTTGACAGAGATCACTAATAGACAGAGAGGTGGGGGAGGGGGTACGAGGGTTGGGGGGAGCAGGTTCCCTGCTGAGCAGAGAGCCCCATGCAGCCTAAATCCCAGGACTCTGAGATTATGACCTGAGCCAAAGGCAGAGGCTTAACCCCCTGAGCCACCCAGGTGCCCTATTTAACACAATTTTATTTAAAAACCTAAATAAATCATTTGTTGAGTTTAGGGCCATTTCTAATGATCTCAGAAAGGATCTGGTATAGATTTGTTTGTGGTACCAAATCAGTAACACACACCCTCCAAACAAACAGAATGGCAAACTGGGAAAACTGTCCACAACCCATATACTGGAAGGCTAATTTCCCTGATAATTATAGAATTTCTATAAATCAATGTAAAAAAGCAAACCAACAGGAAAATAAGCAAAGGATATGAATGCAGTTTTCAGAAAAGGAAATACAAAGGCTCTTAAAACATGAAAACAGGGTCAACTGTAGTTTAAAACTATGGGAATATAAATTGTATACAGAACACATAAGTCAAGGCAAGTACTGTCACAATTAGCATCACTCAGATACAAAGTTGGCCGTTATCCTTTCTTGGCAGTTTAACCTTTCCTTCCCTCCTTTCTATCCAAGGCTGAGTGATCGTGTCCCTGCCCCGGGCTTCACTGGTGACCAGAGAAGCAGAGTTTGCATGTGTGGAAGCCATGACCACCTTTCACATTCAGTGTCAGATTCCTGTCATCCAAACCGGCTAGTCTTCCGTGTAGGGTCACCTTTTTTTGCCCACGGAAATCCTCTGAATCAGCCTCTTAAAGTGAGTCCGGCCACTTTCCTTGACACATCTCATTCATTCCCAGTTTTAATTCCTGTATGTTGGCTGATAATCAGCCTCTCCCAAATCACCGCCTTCGCCAGGGGCTTCCTTCAAGTTCTCTATTCTCTTAAAAGCTTCAGGCGGAATTTAGTATATGATAAGCACAAAATATCAGATCAGTAGAGACTGTATGATGGAATAAATGTCTTTAGGTGGCAGGATTATAGACAGCCTCGTGGGAAAATGTGAAATCTCTCCTACAAAAACAGACACACATTGCATTTTACCTTGTAGACTGTGGGTTTCCTTTTTAATAATTCCTCTTCTACAAATTTACTTTTGGGAAATAATCAGATGTATAACTGAAGATATATTGACCATATATTGATCTTTATGAAGGTATATAATTATAAAAAGGAACAAAGGAGTAAACAAATAACAACTCCTTAGACGTGGGAATATGGGATTGATTATTCAAATCAACTGTAGTATATTTAAGAATGACACAGATTGCAGCCATTAAAACACTCTGGGTTCCTTTATATATTCGTAGGAAAAGTCAATAATATTAAAATAGGCACAGAACAATGTTTATGGTATGACTCCATTTTGGTCCAAAAAATTTTATTTATTTATTTACTTACTTTAAAAAAATATTTAATTTATTTATTTGACAGAGAGGGAGAGAGAGAACGAGCAAGAGAAGCAGGAGAGGGAGAAGCAGGCTTCCCGCTGAACAAGAAGCCCCTTGTGGGGCTCGATCCCAGTATCCTGGGATCCGACCAGAGCAGAAGGCAGACACTTAACTGACTGAGCCACCCAGGCAGCCTCCCCTTATAAAAAACTTTTAATAAGAAACAACTGCAAAGGTAATTCAAATTTGAAAAATATTTATCCTTAGAGTTATGGAATGCAGAATAAGTTTCTCTTCGTGTCTCTCGTTCTCTTTTCTCAGACATCGGCAGAGAACAAGCATTTCTATAATTCATTTCCCTTCTATTTGTCTGTCTGTTTAGTTTCAGATATCATTAAATCTATATATGAATTAGGAGGAGTGCGTTTTGAGGTATATGCTTCCAGAGCACGTAAATGAGGTGTAAATAGCATTCCCATTAACTCAGGAATATCTTAACAAGCCCTGAAAAATTTTTGTGTGCCCTATTCCATCTTTTTGGCACAAGGGATACTATGGATAACATTATCCCAAACCTCACATTCCTTGATCTTTGGCATTTGGCACACCCAGAGCTCCTGCCCAGAATTCAACAGATTAGCTCCCTGTCTTAGTTTTATTACTTAGGACGTAGTGCTGGGGGGATTGTTTTAAATTTCTCGTTAGCAGACCAGTCTTGAGCTGTGACTCTCCATGGGACTGACTTGGGGCAAATCTTAGAGTCTCCGAATACCAGGTGTGGGAGATCATGGCATCCAGGGTCCATTTTATAGATGAAAATATTCTAATCCTTGACTTCCTGTAAAGTGGGGAAGTTAAGATGATTTATAGGTTCCTGCTGGTTTATGACTCCGTGATTTCTGTTTCCTACTCAGAATCACGTAGTCCATCCACGTGGATCAGGTTATTTTCCAGGGAAGCCAGATTCTTGATTTTTGGCTGAAAACCGCATATTCACAAGAGTCAGAGGAAGATGATAATACAATAGTGTAGACGGAACAGTGAACGTTTATTATCTTACTGGAAAAAAGCCCGTGATAACTTCGTGGTTGCTCAGTGGTGCTAAACACTGCTTCATTGTTGCGTGCAGACTCGTCCAGCCCCTGCTACTGACCAGGCTCTGTGTCTTCAGGGAGACAAAAGGAGTATTGCCCTCTTCAGGCTGTTGGAGGAGATGGACAGGGAATCGCAGCCGTACTTATTAAATGTAATTTGCTCTAGTGTTCCGAAGGGATCTCAGAGCTCTGTTTTTTGCTCCAGCAGTTTGGGCCCCCTACGAAGGTGTTCAGCTGGGGTAGCAAAGCAGGGGCTGAAATCATAACTCTTTCCTAAAGTCTGCCTGTGTTGGCCAAAGAGAAACAAGCCATTAAAAATCCAGCTCTCCGCGTGGGGCCTTCTGTAGTTTGCTGAAAGTCCCCTGTGTCCTAATGGCTGCCCTGTAGGATGCCCTAAGAGTTTGACACGGTGTACCTAACCTAGCCATGGTGGTGAGGATATCTCTCCTAAGGAAATGACTTTCAGCTGAGACCTGGAGACTATGGGAGGAAGGGGAGAGTGACCCAGGCAGAGAGGTCCAAGGCCCCAAGCCGGGGAAGGACTTTGAGGAAGTGGAAGAAGGCGCGCTTATGGCTGGGATGCCGTGAACCAGGACAGCGGGAATGCGATCTCTGGTGAAGTTGTGGTGAGGTCTAGACATGATGGGATTCTGGACCTGACTTTAAGAGCAACAGGAAAGCCATTTCTTTCTAAGACATTACTTTAAGCGACTGACTTGTACAGGTTCAATTAAACTTGATTATTATCCTCCTTTAATCTAATTCTAGTCAAAGCCCTTAGTCTTTTTTTTTTTTTTTTAATAAAGATTTTGTTTATTTATTTGACCGACAGAGATCACAAGTAGGCAGAGAGGCAGGCAGAGAGAGAGGGGGGAAGCAGGCTCCTGCTGAGCAGAGAGCCAGATGCAGGGCTCAGTCCCAGGACCCTGAGATCATGACCTGAGCCAAAGGCAGAGGCATAACCCACTGAGCCACCCAGGTGCCCCAAAGCTCTTAGTCTTGATCAGGATCATTTCCACTGGATGTGGGCTGAGGCTGGCACCTTTATGTTTCTTTGCAATGCTGTTCAACACACACAACAGAAAACATGTTTTCAAACTCTGGTTTCAGTAAACGAAGGGGATGTGAAGTCTTTGGACCATCAGGGCAGATACTGGTCACAACCGATACATTGCTGGCTCGGTGGGGGACACACACTCTCCACCCCCCCACCCCCACCTCACCCCCCTACCCCCGCTGCGCCCTGCAAATTCCACCTCCTGGTGTCCTCTGTTGAGTGATAGAAGCTGAAGGTGTGCATCTTACCCACCACTTGGGCTCCCCCAGCTGCCAGTTCAGCTTGCCTTCTCTCTTCTCTGACATGATGAGCCAGTGGCCTGTCGTTTTAGGGGTGTGCCCCTGGTGTGCCCTTTGCAAGAACAGTGGGTGTGAATCCTCAGCCTAGGGGTGAATACCGAATCATTTTTTCTTCAAATAGCTCAACATTTTTTTTGCCTTCCATTTTTACTGGGCGACTGGCTGGAATGTTTACAAATAGCTTGGCCAAAGGATTCACCATTTATTTGCTTTTGGAAGGAGACTTCAGAGGAGCGATGAGAAAAGCAAGCAAACCACAGAGTTCTATTTTTTTGTTTTTGTTTTTGTTTTTAAAAAAGCAAACCCTTAAGATAGGAAAAGAGAGACCTCTGCTGGCCAAACTGAGATAACGCCCTGCCCTTGGTCGGTGACTCCAGGAGAAGCCGTCCCTCCGGTGGGCCAGGTGTTGGCACTTTAACGGCTCTCTGTTCATTTCCTCAGCCATCAGTTCAGGGGCTTTGGGAGCAAATCTAAGTGACATGTACTTCCCAGCTCGGTCCCGATTACTTCTGTTCCAGTCTCTAGGAAGAGTGTCAGTCTTTTCATATTTCTCAAAAACAAAGCTCTAAACAGCAGCGCCAGGGAAACCCCAGGCCTGAAACAGCTCCCACATCTTCTCTTTGTTTTCTTTCTCTTTCCTGCCCTTCGCCTCCCCGCCTCCCCTCTGACAGGGAAACAAAATCAAACACATCTCCTCTGGAGAAGACAGAGGATGGTTATGTAGGAGGAGGGGGAAGGGGTCTCCCTGAGCCCTTTGGTTTGTCTGCAGTGAGGACCATGAGGACCAGGAGGAGTGCCCATGGCCCAAGTGCTTTACATAACTTAATTCTGTTTCCTGCTTTGCCTCTTTCTCTACAATCTTAAAACCATCTTTCTCCAGAAAAAAAAAAAATTAAAAATAGGTCAGCAATTTAGAACAAAGCCTACATAAAAATAATAGCTACGTGTGTGCTTGCTATTTTATTAGGTTTTTTTGGGGGGGTCTCTGGACTAAGCCGCACCCAGCCCCCATATGAGAAGAGGCTTTCCCTGGGCTCCGTGCTGTCTCCATCCAAGAAAACACCTTGGGGCTGTGGTGAAGAGCTGCAGAGGGGCCTCCTGGTTCTGGTTTCCACACGATGGTTCCACGTCCTGTCTCCCTGTGTCTAGCCTGCTCTCACTCATTCTCCTAGGTTTCACCAACCTTTTCTGCATCTGCTAACACAGGAGCCAATAGTACCAAGTGATGGTCACTTTATGGCTGGCAAAGGACCTTAAATCATCTAACCCAAGCCTCTCTTTTGAGACAACTGAAGCCCCGAGAGGTTGTCAGCTGCCTAAAGTTACCCACCTCGTGGCTTGCTGAGGCAGGACGGAAACCCAGAGGCCCTGGATTCTGGAGGAGACACTTCCTTTAGGACACCCATGCTGAACTTGCACAGATGTCCGTTGTGCACAGATGGTTCATACTTTTACTTTCTGCTCTTTCTCCCTGGTTGCCTGTCCATCACCCCCTCTTTTAAGGCCTCCACTCCTTCATACTGCACACAGACAACCATGGGCCAATTACTGTATCCACCAGCCAGCCCTGGGTGGCTTTCCTTTCCTTCCCACACTTACCTCTTCTGCTTGCACCTGGTTAGTGCGGTAACAAATCCCTTGACTCACACCTTTACCGAGCAAGGCTCCCAGACCTCGTACCCTTCTCTGAAATGCCTATTGATATTGGCATTCCTGGGCTGCTAGGTCGTCTTGAGTGTTTTTCATGTATGCATTCAGTTTGTGTATGTCGGAAGTTGCCTTATCCTTATTTTAACCCTCTTTGATTCCTCAGCATAGTACAGTGCCTTCGTCTGGAAACACAGTCCCTTAACCCAGCAGAGTAAATCTCTGTAACTCTGAGAAGGCCAAGTATGGTGGAAAGCCAATTATATAGCTGTTTTAAAGCAGGGCGTCCTTTTCTGACTTTTAGATGATACTATATAGTTTCTAATATGGTGCCCTGGGTATCCTGTTAACATTTGCTAGTTTTGTAGATGCCAAATCATCCAACCACAGAACTTCATTCATGGACCTGGCAGTTATTGAAGGAGTGCCTGAAAGTATGATGCATTGCATTAGGCCCCTGAAGGCATTTGAAAAAAAAGTTTGACATCTGCCAGTCTGTCCCCTTCTGGCTGCCTGGAAGGTGGATAAGGTGGATGCAACCTGAGGAGGCATCCTTTGTTTCTGAGGATAGAAGGTGCATTGTAGAGCACAAAGATCCAGGAACTATAGGGGGTGCCTTAACAGCTCAGCACTGCTTATCTCCAGAATTCCTTTAAAGAAAAGAAAAATACACTTTTATCTTGTTTAAGCCACTATTATTTCTGGTCTCTGTTACTAGCTGCCAAATGCAAATCTTAACTGATAGAGAGAAGTTCTTGAGGATTTTTGAGCAAGGGACTGATTCTGATTGGTAGCTATGCAAGAGATAGATTCCTGGCTGGGGGGCCAGGGTGGGGAGGTGTTCCGGGCCATACAGAGATAAAGTGGGCCTGGCAGGTGGATACGGATAGTGGGGTGAGGCTTTGAATGAGGAGAATACACACATCTTGCAGGGGGTCATTGATTTTGGTTCTTTTCCCCCAGGACACCTCTGCTAAACTCCTGTTATATAGTGGCTACTTAAATATGTACTTCCTGAGTGATTTGCATTGTGCTATTGTCAGGTGGCCTGAAAGCTAGGGAGATTGAGAAGATGGGCATTCTTTGTGTCTTAAAAAGGAGCAGGCAAAAGCTGGCACAGGAAAAGCGTATCAGTGTTACAGACAAATGAAGTTACTGTGTTTGCTGAACTCCTGCAGGCATTTCCAAGGAAAGGAACTTTTGTTACATGGGACTGTCTAATCAAGATACATTTGAAATGTATCCTCTCCTGGAGAGCAACTGTAAATAATATTTTAAAAATGTATCTTGGAGTAACTTGCAGGGTAAAGATACATTTTATGTGCTAAAAAACTTCTAAAAGGGGAAAAAAATCTACTTTATTAACTTACTTTCAGCTTCCCATCTTCCTAGTGCACTTTTCCTCTTGAGGTTTGGCGGGTAATTTCATACCTTTTAGATTAGAAGACATTTCATTCTTGTTTAAATAGGTTTAATTAGGCTAAAAACATATGAGAGTGGAGCTATGATCTAGCATAATATTCCTGTGAACTAGCTGTGCTAACCTACTATCTTGGTCTCTCTGTTTCCTTAAAAATTTGTTGACAATTACAAAGTTCTTCCAAGCCTGGCTCAAACAGGTAATTGGAAGCCTACTACAAATACCAAGGTCCCTTAAGGCATCGGCCTTCAGCCTTTCTCTCCTTGCGCATAGAAAGGCAGATGTGCCCAGTATTGCCTGAAAATTTTTGCTCATTAATTATGTCTCCCCACTCTTGACCTCATTTGGAAAAAAAAAATATGTTTGACTGCAAGCCATTGGGGGTGCCTGGGTGGCTCAGTTGGTTAAGTGTCCCACTTTTGATCTCAGCTCTGGTCTTGATCTCAGGGTCATGAGTTCTAGCCCTGCACTAGTCTCCATGCTGGGTGTGGAGCCTCTTAAAACAAAAAAATGCAAGCAACTGAATATTAGGTGTACCTGGACTACCTGTTGCAAACTTCCATACTTTTTTATCAGCTCAATTTTAATAGCATATATGACTGTTCCTCGTTTATAGTGGGAAGAAACAGGGAAAAAATGATTCCAAATACTGGGTTTTGATTTACACCTCCCTGAAGTGCCTGGGTTGAATCCCCAGCAGTCTGATAAGCAGATGTTCTCTCCTTACAGTTAAAGAGATAATAACATGAACCAACATTCCTGGAGCACTGTGTGCCGAGTCACATATCTACATTATTTCTTTTAATCCTGATGAAAAATTCTGAGCAACAGCTGTCTCGACGAGGAAACTGAGCCTTGGAGCTATTGTTCAGTCACATTAAGCTGCTGAACCAGGGCCCAAATTTAGGTCTCGCTGACTCTTCGCGTGGGTTTAGAGGGCGTTCTGTTATTCTTGTAAATAATCTCAACGAGAACAGGGCCAACTGGCTCAGGGTGACACTCGATTCCAAATCATTCTCTTTTAGTTTTTGCCAGATTGGAAGACTGTCTGGTGATTAAATATTTCTGGCCAGCAATATCTTGCCATTTATGGAAAAATGATACCCCCTAATCTTTAATAATTGTTTCATTAAGAACAAAAACAATGTGCCTGCTAAGCTTTGGAATGACTGCAGGAAAATCTCAGTACTTCTTGTACCTTCCTCTCTGTGTCTCCAGGGGCAAGATGGAAAGAAGAGTATCGCTTAGCAAAATTTCTTTAGGAAGAAGACAAACAGAGGATGCTACTGAGCTATGATTAGTAGATAACTTTCTGTGGCAGGCTACAACCAGCATGGGACACTTTAAGGTCTGGAAACCCCTTCTTAAGGGAGAAGACCATTTTATGTTCCCATAAGCTTGGAGAGCCTAAAGGAAGTTTTTAAAAAATACGAGCTTGTCTCAGAACTTCCTTTTGCTTTTTAGTTGCATAGAGAGTCTGGTGTTTCCAAGGCCGCCTTGTAGGTTAGGGAAGAAAACCCAGTCCTCTCTTTGCCAAACTTGTTCATGTTAGCTCTCCTACCTCCTACTTCATTGGCCTGGGAAGGGGGGACCCGGCTTGCTTTTGGGGAGGTGTAGCAAGGTAAGAGCCAAGTGATGTTTGCTAATTTTTTTTAAATTTAATTTTATTTTTTCAGCATTCCAAGATTCATTGTTTATGCACCACACCCAGTGCTCCATGCAATATGTGTCCTCCTTAACACCCACCACCTGGCTCACCCATCCCCCTACCCTGCTTATTTGTTTATTTAGTGAGGGGGTCTCACTAAAGAAGTCATTTCTTTTGTGTGCCTGAAGAGTTCCTCAGGACATTCTTCTCATTTATCTGGGTTTCAGGTGCTATTTTGAAGGTAATTTTGAGAGAAGAGTTCAGGCTTAGGTCTTCTTTTCAACCTGGCAGGCCCTGGAGACACCAGTTGCTTCTTGGGTGGGACTACACCCACAGCTAGGGGAGCAGTGGGGTGGGTGGGCAGAGACAGAGTGGGTTACTTGAAATCTAAGGCAGTCCTGTTTGCAACAATGTAGATGGAACTAGAGGGTATTATGTTGAGTGAAATAAGTCAATCAGAGAAAGACAATTATATGATCTCATTGATATGAGGAATTTGAGAAACAAGACAGAGGATTATAGGGGAAGAAAAGGGAAAATGAAACAAGATGAAACCAGAGAAGGAGACAAACCACAAGAGACTCTTAATCTCAGGAAACCAACTAAGGGTTGCTAGAGGGGAGGGGGGTGGGAGACACGGGGTGGCTGGGTGATGGACAGTGGGGAGGGTGTGTGCTATGGTGAGTGCTGTGAATTGTGTAAGACTGATGAATCACAAACCTGTACCCCTGAAACACATAATACATTATATGTTAATAAAAAAAAAAAAGAAAAAATATAAATCTAAGGCAGTCTTCCTCAGCGGGCCACAGCAATATCTCAGTGAACCAGGCCATGGCAGACTTGTAGGTAAAGTCATGTCTTCGTGTAGGACGCCTAGCTTATGAGGGAAACTAATAACCTCCCCACAAGGCTGTTGTCAGGAGCCACTGAAATAATAATGTATTTGAAAGTGCTTTATAAATACATTATTATAATGTGGGAAGATGGTGGCTAAAGCAAGTGTTACAAAATGTCAGCTATTATTATTATTTTTTTTTTTTAAAGATTTTTATTTATTTATTGGACAGAGAGATCACAAGTAAGCAGAGAGGCAGGCAGAGAGAGAGGAGGAAGCAGGCTCCCCGCTGAGCAGAGAGCCCGATGCGGGGCTCGATCCCAGGACCCTGGGATCATGACCTGAGCCGAAGGCAGAGGCTTAACCCACTGAGCCACCCAGGCGCCCCAAAATGTCAGCTATTATTAATAAGAGTGCAATTCAATATTAGGCCCACTTGGAGAAAGCTGATTTATCCAAACATGGGTCGGTGCCTCATGTATTTGAAAAGTGCATTTTTCAATACACTTGTATTTTTGAAAAGTTTTTTTTCAGAATACATCCTCTCCCTACCTGTGATGTTCCTTAGCATCCATTCCTATCACTCCCCACTCTCTCCAATTTGCATGGTCTTTTCATATAAATGCTTTCTTCCATTCAGTTTTAGCAGCTGGAACATGCATTCGGTTTCCTTAGTCATTCTGTTCTGTGTGAAGCGAACATTGACTACACATTATTCTTTACTTCAGGAACATGAGGACAATTCAAAGCCAAGGGCATGTTGGAACACTGGATAATCTGATGTCACATGGCCCATGCTTGGAATAATAGGTATATTTTCCTCAGGCCTGGCATCTCAGACCTGCTTTGTAGGACCAGTGTCTCATTTCTAAGCACAATATTTCCTAATTACTCAAATGAGAACAAGGCCATGTTGATATGATATAACTGCATTTGTGCTGGGCACGATTTCTTCTCTGGTAAGCTGACTGAATCATCATGATAGCTAACATAACTGTATGAATTGTGGCTCTCGCACCTGGAATGAGGGAGAGTGACCTATGTAGCTTTGACGCTGCTCCTTTGCACAAAGTTCAGGAAAATATCTATCTGACAGGGAGTTCTGTATCAGTTTTCCTTTCTTTCTTTCTTTCTTTTTTTTTGTATATCAATTTTCTTTTTTCCTTCCCTCCTTTTTTCCAATAAAAATGTATTGAGCACCTACTGTATGCTAAACATTAGGTATTAAAAAAATCATCCCTGCTCTTAAACCCCTAAGAAACTCAAAATGTGTGTGTGTGTGTGTGTGTGTGTGATCACAGTACAATGAATTATGTATTAACAATGAGGTAGGTTTGAAAAACCTTCTGTGAGTGTACACGTGGGAGAGGGAAATTCTGGGAAGGCTTTTGTGGAGCAGATGTTATGTTAACTATTGAAGGATAAATAGGAATTTGCTGGGCCCAAACCCAACAAACGAGAGTAGAAGAGTGATTCGTTTGGCTGAACAGACTCTACAAAGGCACCGAGGCGTGGAGGAACAAGATGAGGACATATGATGTCTAGTCTGGTCTTGCTAAGCTCGGGGAATTATGATTTGGAGTCTGTGTTAGTAATGCATGGATGCATGGCTCATGGAATTAGACATTCGGTGGGTCTATTCCTGACATTGCCCCATGGGTATGGTAATCATCTGCTACAATCTGCTTTTTGTAGGCAAAGATTACTTTCCTTTTACTTCATGGTATAGAATTCTGGGGGATCAGTAGAACTCTTATTAAAATCAGTTCTCTGTGTGGACTTGGACAGGAGTGAAACTGAACCCTGAGTTGACTACCAGTTGCCTTCTGCCACTAAATGGAAAATACTTAGAGAGTAGGAGCCACAATAAAATTACCTTACGTTATTTGAATTACCTGTTCTGGTAAATAATGCTGGATTTGAAGAGTCACACCAGCTCCTTTTAGCTAGACTAGGATCACACTTAGGTGGTTTCCTCTGTCTCTTTTCTCCTGTGCTTTGATCTATTTCCTACTAAGTGCCTAAAACAGAGCCTTCCCCATAAGTAAAGAAGCTCCTGGTCCATTTTACTCTGGGTTTGAAAGGATGCACAGAAGGGAAGTGTGAGAAGGGACAGATCTAAGATAGGCGAAGCCGAGATGGATGTAGTCATGTGGAAGGAACAGTCAGAGGAGTCTCAGGGCTCTTCAGTATCACTTTTGTGTTCTGT